>NC_091066.1:65529047-65830865 GCF_000393655.2 Nicotiana sylvestris
GTAATCAAATCGAAAAATAGCATTATGCAATTATGACATGTAACAATACTGCAGAGCGCAATGATCCGGATTACAAGGAATATGACGAGAGTATGATGCTAGACAATCTACTGCAAAGAGATCGAACAACTAGAGAGTTAGAAGAAGTCCAACTGCGAAGAAACAAAAATAGTCAATCTTAGAAGGGAAGAAGATATGAAAGAAACTAGAATCAGCATTCACATAGAAGCCGAGCATAAGGAAATAATGATCGAGTTCCTACGATAGTACGTCGATGTGTTCGCATGGTCCTATGATGCTATGCCGGGATTAAGCACCGACATTGTCTTGCATCGACTAGCTACTGACCCTACCAGACAGCCGATCAAGCAAAAGCCCAGAATGTTCAAACCTGATTTATGTCTGAGGATAAAAGAAGTGGTGACCAAACAAATAGAAGCAAATGTGGTGAGGGTCACTAACTATCCAAGCTGGTGGCAACATCGTCCCAGTTCCAAAGAAGGACGGGAAGATCAGAATAGATGTGGATTACCGAGAACTCAACATAGCTAGTCCAAAAGATGATTTCCCCTTGCCAATTATCCACATTCTTATCGACGACTATGCGAAGCACGAACCAGAGTTGTTTGTGGATTGTTTTGTTGGATACCATAAAATCCCAATGCACGAGGAAGATGCAAAGAAGAGAGCTTTCACCACTCCTTGGGGAGTCTATTATTATAGTGTTATGCCGTTCGGTCTCAAGAACGCAGACTCTACCTACATGAGGTCCATGATGACCCTCTTTCACGACATTATTAATAAGGAGATCGAAGTATATGTGGATTATGTTATCATAAAATCTCGAAAGAGTTCAGAGCACTTGGGCGACTTGAGGAAATTTTTTGAACGCCTGCGAAGGTACAATTTGAAGTTGAATCCAGCAAAGTGTGCGTTTGGAGTCCCCACTGGAAAACTATTGGGTTTTATTGTAAGGGAAAAAAAGGATGAAAGAAGCAAGAGACTTAGCAACAAAGTGAGGTTTGGAACCAGGAAAGGGATAGAACTGGACCTATCAAAAATCAAAGCCATCCAGGAATTACCACCACCAAAGAGCAAGAAAGATGTCATGCGTTTCTTGGGGAGATTGAATTATTTCAGTCATTTCATAGCCCAGTCCACGCTAATCTGCGAAACCAATTTTAAGCTGCTATAAAGGATGCTGCCACGAATTGGACGAAGGAGTGCCAAAAAGCTTTCGACAAAATCAAAGAGTATCTTTCAAGCTCGCCATGCTAGTTCTCCCTGAATTAGGGGAACAATTATTTCTCTATTTGTCAGTCTTGGACAGTGCCTTCGGTTGTGTGTTGGGGAAATACAACAAAATTGGGAGAAAAAAGCAGGCCATCTACTACTTAAGCAAGAAGTTCACACATGCGAGGCCAAATACACTTTAATAAAACACACTTGGTGTGCTGTGACCTGGATTACTCAAAAGCTAAGGCATTACATGTCATCATACACCACACATTTGATATCTCGGCTCGACCCACTCAAGTACAGTTTCAGAAGCTAATGCCTACTGGAAAGCTAGGTAAATGGAAAATTCTCCTTAGCGAATTTGAAATTTTGTACATAACTTAGAAGGCTATCAAAAAATAAGATTTAGCTGACACATCACACATAATCCAATGGATAGGGATTACGAGCCACTTACCACATATTTCCGTGATGAGGAAGTACTATTTTCCAAGGAAGATATTGGAGAATCATTACCCTGGGTGGAGAATGTTCTTCGATGGAGCAACAAATTTCAAAGGAGTTGGGATTGGGGAAGTCTTGATTTCAGAATCTGGACAACACTAACCAGCGTCGACAAAGATAAGATTCCCTTGTACTAATAATATGGCTGAATAAGAGGCATGCATACTTGGAATGAGAATGTCAATCGACATGAACATCAAAGAATTTTTGGTCATAAGAGATTTCGATTTGCTGATCCACCAAGTCCTGGGAGAATGGTCAACCAAGAATGTTAAGATACTGCCATACCTGTACTGCGTGAAAGGGTTGTGCAAAAAGTTCATAAAGATTGAGTTCAAACACGTCCCCAAAATTCAAAACGATTTTGCAGACGCCCTTGCAACCCTATCATCCATAATTCATCATCCAAACAAGAACTACATCGACCCCATTGAGGTAGAAATCAAATATCAACATGCTTATTGCTTCCATGTGAATGAAGAACCAGATGGTAAACCTTGGTATCACAACATCAAGAAGTTCCTTGCGACCAATGAGTACTCGGAAAATGCTATTAATGGACAAAAACGAGCCCTCAAGAGGTTGGCAAACCACTTTTCCCTTAATGGGGAAGTCTTGTACAGAAGGAACCCATACTTAGGTTTGGTGAGATATGTAGACGCCGCCGAAGCAACTAGACTATTGGAAGAAATACATGCGGAGATGTGCAAACCCTAAATGAACAAATTCATGCTAGCCAAGAAGAATTTGAGAGTAGTATACTTTTGGATGACTATGGAAAGCGACAACATCTTCTATGTGCATAGGTGTCACCAGTGCTAGATTCACAGAGACTTCATCCGGGTTCCGCCAAATGAGTTAAATATAATGGGTTCATCCTGGCCTTTTGTCGCCTAGGGCATGGACGTGATAGGACCCATAGAGTATGCAACGTCAGACAAATATCATTTCATTTTGTAGCTATTGACTACTTCACTAAATGGGTCGAAACATCTACTTACAAGGTCGTCACAAAGAAGGTAGTGGCAGATTTTGTCCAGAACAACATCGTTTGCAGATTTGGGATACCAGAGTCTATCATCACCGACAATGCCGCCAACCTTAATAGCGAACTCATGAGGAAAATCTGTGAAAAGTTTAGAATCGTCTACCGCAATTCCACAGCCTACAAACCCCAAATGAATGGGGAAGTCGAGGTAGCTAACAACAATATCAAGAGCATTCTGTGGAAGATAGTGGACAATCAAAGACAATGTCACGATAAGTTACCTTTTGCTTTATTAGGTTACCAGAATACCATGAGAACATCTATTGGTATACGACACTGAAGCAGTGATACCTGTAGACCATCTTTAAGAGTCATTCAAGAAGCAAAATTGGACGATGCATAATGGATACGTATCAGGTAAGAATAGCTCATGCTTATTGATGAGAAAAGAATGGATATATTATGTCATGGACAACTATGCTAGAATAGGATGGCTAGTGCATTCAACAAAAGAGTGAAGCCTCGCCAATTAACGCTGGGGCAGTTGGTTCTAAAGAAAATCTTTCCCCATCAAGAAGAAGGTAAAAGGAAGTTTGCACCAAATTGGCAAGGTCCTTACGTGGTCCATAGATCACTCTCTGGTGGAGCTCTAATCTTAGAAGAAATAGATGGAAGAGTCAGCACAAATCAACTCAGACGCAATCAAGAGATGTTACATCTGAAGATAGATAGAATTAGGATTTTAATGCAATAGAACTACGTTTGACCTGACTTCCCACAGAGGGATACTGTTACAACCCATATCCACATGTGTTAGTTCATGCCATATATTAGTTAACATAAATCCAAGAAGGAATTATCTTTGAGATGATAAGAAGTCAATCCTATTGGTCTTAAGTGATACAAGAGTGTATAAGGGTGATTAACCAGTATTAGAAGTTAAACGAATCAAGGATGTTGTAACTCGTATTTTCAGGTAATCTAGCGGTGCTTAATACACTCAAGAGGTCATTTATTAAGGTATTTTAATCATATAATATCCGTATCATAAGTCTTGAAGTCAAACGAGTTATGAAACAAAAGTCGACAAAAGTTGTCGCAACTTAGGTTCATAATTTTACTTAAACATTAGGTCAAATGTTTCTAATCTTTTCTCATAATTTACAAGGAATTACGGGGTGCTCTACCAACCAAATTAAATATCTATGAGTCTAGTTTCCAACGCATTAAACCGTTCATCGATACGATCTCGGAGTAGAGAGATATTCGCGTTTTCGCGAGACTGCGCCAAGCACCTCTCTATGGGGCCCACTAAGTCGGTTTAAGATATTTGGACCTATATAGGATGACTCCAACCCGTTTTAAGTCATTTCTTTTCACTATTTTCAGACCTTAGAACCCTAGGAACATCCTCTCAAGGTTCTCTCAAGATTCAAGACCCAAAAAAGGGCAAACAACACAAATCAAGTGTCGGGAATTCCGTGGCGCTAGTAAGTCTCTTGTTCTTCTTGTTGTTGCTCATTTTTGTGTCGTTCCAGCTCGTGTGGGAGGTTTTTTTAAAGGGTTTATGTTCTGTAAATACTCCCTCATGTTCTTAATATCAATCCTAGGTGATTTCAAGCCTTCTAAAGTGATTCTAGTGCCGAAAAACACTAATTGATCGCTAGTTTCGCTTTTTTGTTGTTGTGGCAGCATTGGAGGGATATTTCATGGAAATTTAAGGTCAAATTGGAGTTGTTATTTCTGTATAAAGGTAAGTAACCTCTTACTCTATATGTATTTAAGATTATCCAAGTTGCAGCTAAGCCATTGAAGCTAGAACTTGTGAAATATATATCGAAAGGCTTGGAAGTAATGTTATTGTTTTGTGGACTGTTTTGTGTTGTTGTTGGGCTGCGTATTTTACTACTATCTTGTGGAGTTTTGGAGGAGGAAGGGTGTAGAGAAACACCATACATATGTAGGGTTATGACACGACTACGGTGGTCGTCGTATGTATGGAGTGATTAGGCTGTGTGTGGACTATTTTGGGAGGCTCAATATGTTTATTATTGATGTTGTTTGGGCTGTTTGGTGATTGTTTTGAATGGTGTGAGGTCATATATATAGGGGAGGTGCTGTCCGTTTCATCGTAAAATAGGTTGTGGTCGATACATAATAGTTATGACGCTTAAATGATAACGATAGTATCGTTTATCTTATTGTAGACTAAGGAGTTTTGACAATTGCATAGCTTGAGATTGGGGCAGTATATACAAGGTATGTGAGGCTATCCCTTTCCTTCTTTTGCACGACTCCGATTGCACATAATGTAATGAACGATCTTCCAAGATACTCTACTCTTAGAAGCTAGCAGTACTTACATTGTTTTCCCTCTTATGGAACGATTGATGTTAATGTTGCTTCTCTTAGTCTTATGTTATCAATGTTGTTGGTACTTCCTGATTCTTATAAGGTTCATAGTGAAGAGTTAGTCCTAATAACGTGTACAGAGGATACCGACCTTACGTCACTCCGAAAGGTTTAGAATGTGATTCCATGAGTCGAGCATGCATTATATATATGTATCTATTTTACTCTACCGAGCCACGCTATAGTTGGCTGGGTACGGCACCTATTGTGCAACCACTGATCAGTTGGGTTTTACCGAGCTCCACGTGGCCGGGTACGATTCTACCGAGCCTATTATGGCCGGGTACGATATGATGATGATGATGCCCACAGAGGCGAATGCTTTAAAGGTTTATGTATTTATACATATGTATCATGCATTTCATGTAAGTAGCCCTCAGAGGTACTAAGATGTTACAGGTTGTATATTCTCTATCCTTGCTTACATTACTGATCGTATTTATGGTTCCTTGCCTTACATACTCAGTACTTTATTCGTACTGACGTCCTTTTATTTGTGGACGCTGCATGTCGTGCTGCAGGTCCTGATAGACAGGCAGGTGCAGCTCCCCCACCACAGTAGACTGTCCAGTTCAGCGGTGATTGGCGAGATCCCTTCTCCGGACTTGCCTTGGTCTTGGTATGCAATTTTTGTTATAGACATTATGGGTATGTCGGGGCCCTGTTCCGGCTATGTTGCAACACTTATGTTCTTTTAGAGGCTCATAGACAGGTGTCGGCTCATGTATAGTTTGGTATGCCTTGTCGGCTAGTTTTTGTTGTATAGTCTTTCATAGTAGCGTGGTAGCTCATACCTTATATGTAGTTTCTTGATTGTCTGGTCATCCCCTGCTATGTATGTTCATGCCGTCATATTTTATTGCTGGTTGTCCATGATCTAGGTCTACCATTTATATTGATCTCTTTAGCCTTAAAAGATAATAATGAAGGTTAGATGAAATGTACGTTGGTGCTCGGCAAGTGTGGTCGGGTGCTAGTCATGGCCCTTCAGTTTGGGTCGTGACAAACTTGGTATCAGAGCAAGTCTGTCCTAGGGGTTGTCTATGAGCCGTGTCTAGTAGAGTCTTGATTATGGATGTGTAGCGCGCCACATTTATAATCAGGAGGCTACATGACATCTAGGGTTGTTACCTTCTTCCTGAATCTAGATCGTGCGTAGAGTTGAGTCGTAAGTGTTTGTCTCTAATATTCACCTTGTTTTTTTTCAGTGATGCCTTCGACTAGGAAGCAAACGATTAGTAGACGGCTTGATACAACAGCGGGAGAGGGTACCAGTCAGGTGCCCCAAGTCAGAGCAGGACAAAGTGAGGCTCAAAGTGAGATGCCCTCTCATACCTCATCTACTCCATCTCCTCCAGAGGATATTAGAAGGCACCCAGCGCCTCCAGTTCCTCCGTCTGGCACTCCAGACCAGGATATGCAGAGTGCTTTGCAGTTATTGACTAGCTTGGTAGCTGCTCAGGCTCAGAGGCAGAATACAGGTGCTGCTGAGAAACCAGTTAGTACAAGAGTTCGTGATTTTATTAATTTAGACCCTCCAGTGTTTACCGGATCAGACCCCAAGGAGGACCCACAGACTTTTATTGACCAGGTTCATCGTACACTTCGGGTTATGCATGTTAGTGATACAGAGGCAGTAGAGTTGGCTTCTTATCGGCTACGGGATTTAGCGGTTCTCTGGTATGATAGTTGGGAGAGATCCAGGGGTCCGAACCCTCCTCCAGCTGTGTGGAAGGAATTTTCTGAGGCCTTTCTTCGTCACTACTTGCCAGTTGAGATACGACGAGCTAGAGCTGATAAGTTCTTGAACCTTAGACAAGGTAATATGAGTGTGCGAGAGTACAGTATGCAGTTTGATTCTTTGGCAAGGTATGCTCCCCATATGGTGGCCGAGATGAGTGATAGGGTGCATATGTTCGTGAATGGGTTGGGACCACATCTAATAAATGAGTGTACGACAGCCTCCTTGGTGGAGGGCATGGATATTTCCCGTATTCAAGCTTATGCCCAGACCCTAGAGGATCGTAAGCGCCAGCAGAGGGCAGTTAGGGATTTCCGGGTGAACCCGTCATTGAATGGAAAGGGAACATTGCTACACCGAAAGGTAGGTTTATTTCCTATCTTAAGGCAAGGAAAATGATCTCAAAAGGTTACATTTATCATCTCGTTCGCGTTAGGGATGCGGAGGCGAAACCGCCTACTTTACAATCAATCCCTGTGGTTAACGAATTCCCAGATGTTTTCCCAGATGAACTCCCAGGCCTTCCTCCTGAAAGGGAGATTGAGTTTAGCATTGATGTGTTGCCTGACACTCAACCGATCTCTATTCCTCCATACAGAATGGCCCCGGCAGAGTTGCGAGAGTTGAAGGTGCAGTTGAAGGACTTGCTAGATAAGGGCTTTATTAGGCCTAGCACTTCACCTTGGGGTGCACCAGTCCTATTCGTGCGGAAGAAAGACGGGTCGTTACGGATGTGTATCGACTATCGACAGTTGAATAAGTCTACTATAAAGAACAAGTATCCACTTCCAAGAATTGATGACCTGTTTGACCAACTCCAGGGTGCCAAGTATTTCTCTAAGATTGATTTACGTTCAGGGTATCATCAGGTGAGGGTTAGGGAGAAGGATATTCCAAAGACGGCCTTCCGGACAAGATATGGGCACTTTGAGTTCTTGGTGATGTCGTTCGGGCTAACAAATGCCCCAGCAGCTTTTATGGATCTCATGAATACTATATTCAGGCCCTATCTTGATGTGTTCGTGATTGTATTCATTGATGACATTCTAGTATATTCTCGTTCGGAGGCGGAACATGCGGGCCACTTGCGGATAGTATTACAGACGCTTCAGGATCGTAAGTTATATGCTAAGCTCTCCAAATGTGAATTCTGGCTGAACTCAGTAGCATTCCTTGGCCATGTGATATCTGATGAGGGTATTAGTGTCGACACTCAGAAGATCGATGCAGTAAAGAATTGGCCGAGACCTACAACACCATCAGAAGTCCGCAGCTTCCTAGGGCTAGCAGGATATTATAGGCGGTTTGTAGAAGGATTTTCCTCTATATCATCACCATTGACTAAGTTAACACAAAAAGCTACCAAATTCCAGTGGTCTGACACTTGTGAACGTAGTTTTCAGGAGCTGAAGAATCGATTGACATCTGCACCAGTGCTCACTCTTCCTGAAGGAACAGAAGGTTATGTGGTATATTGTGATGCCTCAGGTATAGGTTTGGGGTGCGTATTGATGCAGCATGGGAATGTGATTGCTTATGCATCAAGACAATTGAAGAAGCATGAAAAGAATTATCCAACCCATGATTTGGAATTGGCTGCAGTAATATATGCTTTGAAGATATGGCGGCACTACTTATACGGCGTCCATGTTGACATCTACACAGATCACAAGAGTTTACAATACATCTTCAAGCAGAAAGAGTTGAATTTGAGGCAGCGTAGGTGGCTTGAATTATTGAAAGACTACGACGTCGAGATATTGTATCATCCCGGTAAAGCCAATGTTGTGGCAGATGCTCTCAGCCGTAAATCAATGGGAAGCTTAGTACATATTGAGGTAGGTAGATGGGGGTTGATTAAAGAGCTTCATCAGCTAGCCAATATGAGAATCAGATTGTTAGACTCTGATGATGGAGGTGTTACTGTACAGAATACATCAGAATCATCTTTGGTAGCAGAGGTAAAAGCACGACAATATGAAGATCCTATCTTAGTACGATTAAGAGAAAGCATTCAACAGTGTAAAAGTATGGCTTTTGGGATCGGAAAAGATGGGGCACTGAGATACCAGAGCCGATTGTGTGTGCCTAATGTGGCAGGGTTGCGAGAGAAGATTATGAATGAGATTCATCAATCCCGATATTCCATCCATCCCGGCTCGACAAAGATGTATCATGATGTCAAGGAGCAATATTGGTGGGATAATATGAAGAAGTCTATTGCAGAATTTGTAGCCCAGTGTCCCAATTGTCAACAAGTAAAGATAGAACATCAGAAACCCGGTGGATTGCTTCAAAATATAGAGATTCCGACCTGGAAGTGGGAGGTGATTAATATGGACTTCATTATTGGATTACCTCGCTCTTATCATAAGTTTGACTCCATCTGGGTGATAATTGATCGACTTACAAAATGTGCCCATTTTCTGCCAGTAAAGACAACTTACACGGCTGAAGATTATGCGAAGTTGTATATCAAGGAGATTGTTAGGCTTCATGGTGTGCCCATATCTATTATATCAGACCGAGGAGCTCAATTTACGGCTAACTTTTGGAGGTCTTTCCAGAAGGGTTTAGGCACACAGGTAAATCTCAGCACTGCATTTCATCCGCAGACTGATGGACAGGCTGAACGTACCATTCAGACACTGGAAGATATGCTACGAGCATGTGTTCTAGATTTTAAGGGGAATTGGGATGATCATCTTCCACTCATAGAATTCGCCTATAACAATAGCTACCATTCCAGTATTAAAATGGCCCCATATGAGGCACTATACGGGAGGAGATGTAGATCACCAGTTGGATGGTTCGAAGTCGGTGAAACAGAATTATATGGGCCAGATTTGATTCACCAAGCTATTGAGAAGGTGAAAGTGATACAAGAGCGATTGAGGACGGCACAAAGCAGGCAAAAATCTTATTCTGATGTCCGACGTCGTGATCTAGAGTTTGAGGTTGGTGATTGGGTTTTCCTGAGGATCTCACCAATGAAGGGTATTATGCGTTTTGGGAAGAAAGGTAAGCTGAGTCCAAGGTATATCGGGCCGTATAAAATTCTTCGACGGATTGGACAGGTTGCTTATGAGTTAGAATTGCCATCCGAATTGGAATTTGTCCACCCGGTATTCCATGTATCTATGTTGAGAAAATGTATTGGAGACCCTTCTCGAGTCGTCCCTATCAAAGATGTACAAGTTACAGAGGACCTATCATATGAAGAAGTGCCAGTGGCGATATTAGATCGGCAAGTCCGCAAGCTGAGAACAAAAGATGTAGCTTCCGTCAAAGTATTGTGGAGGAACAAAAATATGGAAGAAATGACATGGGAAGCAGAAGAGGAGATGAAGTCTAAATACCCTTACTTATTCCAGAATGAAGATAACAAGGATGCTGGTGGAAGACAGGATACATTGGAAGAAGAAACGGCTCTATGAGGTAAGCAATAATTTGAGAATACTCCTCCTTAATACAAAATGGTGATATGTAGATAATGTAAATACGCATAATGCTTTGTGTAGCCTTGTGAAGCCATATGTTGGGCTTAATTACTTGCAAGTTTTGCTAGTGACCATTTTATAGGGGAAAATTGATCGGAAATTTCCATTGGAATCCACGATGATTTAAACTCCCCATAAACCCTTACATTCGAGGACGAATGTTCCTAAGGGGGGAGGGTGTTACAACCCATATCCACATGTGTTAGTTCATGCCATATATTAGTTAACATAAATCCAAGAAGGAATTATCTTTGAGATGATAAGAAGTCAATCCTATTGGTCTTAAGTGATACAAGAGTGTATAAGGGTGATTAACCAGTATTAGAAGTTAAACGAATCAAGGATGTTGTAACTCGTATTTTCAGGTAATCTAGCGGTGCTTAATACACTCAAGAGGTCATTTATTAAGGTATTTTAATCATATAATATCCGTATCATAAGTCTTGAAGTCAAACGAGTTATGAAACAAAAGTCGACAAAAGTTGTCGCAACTTAGGTTCATAATTTTACTTAAACATTAGGTCAAATGTTTCTAATCTTTTCTCATAATTTACAAGGAATTACGGGGTGATCTACCAACAAAATTAAATATCTATGAGTCTAGTTTCCAACGCATTAAACCGTTTATCGATACGATCTCGGAGTAGAGAGATATTCGCGTTTTCGCGAGACTGCGCCAAGCACCTCTCTATGGGGCCCACTAAGTCGGTTTAAGATATTTGGGCCTATATAGGATGACTCCAACCCGTTTTAAGTCATTGCTTTTCACTATTTTCAGACCTTAGAACCCTAGGAACATCCTCTCAAGGTTCTCTAAAGATTCAAGACCCAAAAAAGGGCAAACAACACAAATCAAGTGCCGGGAATTCCGTGGCGCTAGTAAGTCTCTTGTTCTTCTTGTTGTTGCTCATTTTTGTGTCGTTCCAGCTCATGTGGGAGGTTGTTTTAAAGGGTTTATGTTCTGTAAATACTACCTCATGTTCTTAATATCAATCCTAGGTGATTTCAAGCCTTCTAAAGTGATTCTAATGCCGAAAAACACTAATTGATCGCTAGTTTCGCTTTTTTGTTGTTGTGGCAGCATTGGAGGGATATTTCATGGAAATTTAAGGTCAAATTGGAGTTGTTATTTCTGTATAAAGGTAAGGAACCTCTTACTATATATGTATTTAAGATTATCCAAGTTGCAGCTAAGCCATTGAAGCTAGAACTTGTGAAATATATATCGAAAGGCTTGGAAGTAATGTTATTGTTTTGTGGACTGTTTTGCGTTGTTGTTGGGCTGCGTATTTTACTACTATCTTGTGGAGTTTTGGAGGAGGAAGGGTGTGGAGAAACACCATATATATGTAGGGTTATGGGCTGATAGTTATTCGTAACATTTCCAGGTTGTTTGACACGACTACGGTGGTCGTCGTATGTATGGAGTGATTAGGCTGTGTGTGGACTATTTTGGGAGGCTCAATATGTTTATTATTGATGTTGTTTGGGCTGTTTGGTGATTGTTTTGAATGGTGTGAGGTCATATATATAGGGGAGGTGCTGTCCGTTTCATCGTAAAATAGGTTGTGGTCGATACATAATAGTTATGACGCTTAAATGATAACGATAGTATCGTTTATCTTATTGTAGACTAAGGAGTTTTGACAATTGCATAGCTTGAGATTGGGGCAGTATATACAAGGTATGTGAGGCTATCCCTTTCCTTCTTTTGCACGACTCCGATTGCACATAATGTAATGAACGATCTTCCAAGATACTCTACTCTTAGAAGCTAGCAGTACTTACATTGTTTTCCCTCTTATGGAACGATTGATGTTAATGTTGCTTCTCTTAGTCTTATGTTATCAATGTTGTTGGTACTTCCTGATTCTTATAAGGTTCATAGTGAAGAGTTAGTCCTAATAACGTGTACAGAGGATACCGACCTTACGTCACTCCGAAAGGTTTAGAATGTGATTCCATGAGTCGAGCATGCATTATATATATGTATCTATTTTACTCTACTGAGCCACGCTATAGTTGGCCGGGTACGGCACCTATTGTGCAACCACTGATCAGTTGGGTTTTACCGAGCTCCACGTGGCCGGGTACGATTCTACCGAGCCTATTATGGCCGGGTACGATATGATGATGATGATGCCCACAGAGGCGAATGCTTTAAAGGTTTATGTATTTATACATATGTATCATGCATTTCATGTAAGTAGCCCTCAGAGGTACTAAGATGTTACAGGTTGTATATTCTCTATCCTTGCTTACATTACTGATCGTATTTATGGTTCCTTGCCTTACATACTCAGTACTTTATTCGTACTGACGTCCTTTTATTTGTGGACGCTGCATGTCGTGCTGCAGGTCCTGATAGACAGGCAGGTGCAGCTCCCCCACCACAGTAGACTGTCCAGTTCAGCGGTGATTGGCGAGATCCCTTCTCCGGACTTGCCTTGGTCTTGGTATGCAATTTTTGTTATAGACATTATGGGTATGTCGGGGCCCTGTTCCGGCTATGTTGCAACACTTATGTTCTTTTAGAGGCTCATAGACAGGTGTCGGCTCATGTATAGTTTGGTATGCCTTGTCGGCTAGTTTTTGTTGTATAGTCTTTCATAGTAGCGTGGTAGCTCATACCTTATATGTAGTTTCTTGATTGTCTGGTCATCCCCTGCTATGTATGTTCATGTCGTCATATTTTATTGCTGGTTGTCCATGATCTAGGTCTACCATTTATATTGATCTCCTTAGCCTTAAAAGATAATAATGAAGGTTAGATGAAATGTACGTTGGTGCTCGGCAAGTGTGGTCGGGTGCTAGTCATGTCCCTTCAGTTTGGGTCGTGACAGATACGTAGGCGACCCACATAATGTTCGGTTTCTCTCCCCCTTTCTCTTGTAATAGAAAAACCAAATGTCATTTTTGTATGTTGTTTAGTCGTCTTTTGTAATTGAACTACGTTATGTCCTGATTCCATTTGGATACGTAAGTTGTCTGAGTCAGACTTGGCCATTTTCATTTCTTAATCACATCATTTTGCATCTATTGTAATTAAACTACATTCCGACCTGAATCCATTTCGGATACGTAGGCTTCCTAAGCCAGACTCGATCATTTCGTCACATTTCATCATTATCCCACGAACTACGTTCATACTTGATTCCGTTTTGGATATGTAGGCAATCTGAAAGGTTCGACCATAACCTTAGGAAACGTTTGTTAAGTATTAGCCTTAAATAGGATGCAGTCGCAACAACAAGTAGCCATGTTATCAGAGACACCATGGAAGATCAACATCAACAAGAAAAAGTTCTCGAAGAGACACGTTCGCATGTAGATAATCTTTTGTAACATGTCATAATCCGGGACGATGACATTTGCCTTAAAAGACACAAGTATTTTAAAAATATTTTCTAAAATATATATATAAAGTAATATGTTCCATCTACCAAACTCCGTGGCACAATCATGTCAAAGGCTAGGGCAAATCGATTCCATGGTCGATGCAAATCAACTTTTCCCCTCCCCTACTAAGAAGTTTTCTTTGAGTGCAGGGTCAACTGGGAGTAAAAGACTTGCTAGGACCATACTTGGACAAATGACAGACCCGCCATTTACCTAAGATTATATCTCCTACTTCTACTTTAAATTTCCAAGAAAAACTAAGGCTAAATCTTGAATCCCTTGCATCATGCATGTGCTTCGGAATCAGACAGTTGACACAGAAATCTGTAAATAGAAAACCGTCTACTCAATCAATCAGAGCACCATGTACAAATCTCACGACCGCTTCGCTCATCGAAGTCTTGTAAATAGAAAACCGTTTGCTCAATCAATCAGGGCACCCGGTACAAATCGCACGTCAACTTCACCAATCGAAGCCTTGTATATAGCAAACTGTTAGCTCAATCAATCGGATCACCTTGTACAAATCGAACATCGGCTTTGCCAACTGGAGCCTTGTATATAGCAAACTACAAACTTCGCCAATGAAAAATAATCCGCAGCACTGCCCCATTAATTAAGATGTCAGAATAGACAATCGCAAACCTTGTCACCAACGTTCTGCCAATCGATGGCCGCAACTTAGCTTTGCAATCAAGAGTATCTCTTGGGCAAGCTTATATTTCATTTCTGTGTTACCTTGAATGTTTTACCATTTTGTTTGTGCAACTTTAGGCATGATTTCGATCGCTCCCGAGCGAAGAATACTTTACATTTTAGTGCAAAGCTCTCCTAATAAGCGGAGACACACTCTGAAAATCAAGCTCTACCAACAAGCGAAGACATTTCTCAGGTCAAAGCTCTCCTAGCAAGCAGAATCAAACTTTACCAATCAAGCTCTACCAACAAGCGGAGACAATTTTCAAATGCTCAAATAGCTGTGGAACGGTACACAGCCCGGCTAACAAATTGAGTCAGGATCAAGCATCCCATCATCCCAATCCCAAATAACGGCTCGCCAGCAACCAGGTATCGTCATTCCTGCATCATTTACATCACATATTAATATATTATACATTAATTTCATTTTGTTTTGCAAGAATAAACACTATAGTGTAGAACTATTTCTTAGCAGTAGACCATACTACAATGCTATGGGGAAATCCAACCCAGTAGCAGGCTCAAGATCCTAGCTCAAGATGATCAGCGAGCTCAAAATTTTGAATTTATTCAAATTAGGCTGCAAAATTTAAGCCATCGTGGGTGACCAATATTTAGTCTCGATGTATCGTCACAATAGATACTAGACATTTTCTGCGAGTGTCGCTTCCCCAAAAGCCCCTGCTCCTGAACTACATGAGACCTGATCCTCGTTAAGCTTGAGATATGTAAGCAATTCATAGCTAGCCCTAGTATTCCTAAATTTATCTAGATTCTTCCTCTATTCAATCCTGCAATTCACCATCCTCATTTTCTGCAAAGCGTGCCTAAAGTCGGGACAAATTTGCTTTGGTTCAATTTCTTTGCTCGAAAACTCTTTCATCGTCTCTGGACAAAGAGGGGCAGCTGTTGACGGCCAATTTTGATCCTCTCTTTTAAAATTAATTTATTTATTCTTAATTATTTATAATGAATGTTTTGAAAGTATTTTCTATCAATAAATACCTATTTTTACAAAATTAATTGAGTATTAGTTTTGAAATTAATAACCTAGTACTAATATTGTGCAATTATAACTATACTTACTACTTTTATATCATTAAGGCAATTCTAAAATACACTATCTAGGGTTTATAATTATTTTTATGAATTACTTCTCAAATTTTGATTAATTAGATTATTATATTCAAATTAGTGTTATAATTCAGAAGACAACGTATTTCATAAATAATTAACTATAATAATTAGTAATATGTTAAAATAATTAATTTTAATTAAATCAATTTAAAAAGGCTTAGAATACCAAAAGGCTATGATTGCAAATCTCTTACTAAACATAAGATGACCATTTTTAAAACTAGTTTTGGCCCAAAACCAGGCCTAACCCCTCATCTAACCCAGTCCAAATGACTCCTCTATTCCAGATTGGTGATCCGCGCCCAACTCCCTAAATCAACCAGGTTGTGACTGATGACGTCCACAACATTCCTCTATAGGAGATATGATATGGTCGTATGCAATAATAGTTACCCAACTATGAGTTGGGGTCGAATCCACTGGGTGTTATAAGGGGTGTTAGGAGTATATATCTGAAACAAGCAAATGGGTTATCTAAGATTGCACTTCCACAACGAGGTTTTCTTTTCTATTTCTACTGTTACTCTAATGAACGCAAGCTAAAGAAAATAGATTATAGATAAATGTTTTTGAGGTTTTTCCAGTTGGATTAAAGGCCTAGAGCTATGACAAAAACCTAGGTGTTTGCCTAATAGGATGAAGACATTTATACTTGTTTTGTTGATTAGGGTGTATTATAGCTCTCAACTCTATGTTACCCACTTAATACCTCTCTGTCAGAGAGTGGATTTCTCAAGTCCAAATGTGTATCAAACAAAATAGTTGATATGAGTTCAAGTGGGGTTCTTACTATCTCTAGTTTTAACCCTTTAACTAGGCTAATCAATCTCTCAATTAACCCAATTCCTTGTTAGCAAATTTATTCTAGAATAGGTCTCTCTTTCTCAAATAGAGACTAAGTAAAATATGCATGAGTCAATGTTTGCAACAATTAATTCTAAAATTGAAGCGTGAACTAAGCTAAATAATCAACACCCAATCATAATCAAGCATAAAATTAATCACCCATAAGGTTTATACACTAGGGTTAGGTCACAACCCTAGTAAAAATCTAGCTACTCATAATGGGTATTGAAGAAAACAAAGAAAAAAAGCTAATAAAACTAAAATAGAAGATTAAAATGATGAAACATAGTGTTAAAATGCTCCAATAAGCTATAACTTATTAAAATAGCAAATAGAAACGGCTACAACAACTTTTTATGTTCAAAACTTGACCTAATTTTGGGAAACTCGTCTATTTATACAGGGCCAAAAATCTTGAACAAAAATGCCCTTGGGAGGTTCTGCGGTCGCACAATTCCATGTGCGGTCCGTACATTTCTTCAGTTGGCAGGAAGTTGAGTTCTGTTGCCGCACATTTCTGAACTGCGACTGCAAGGCAATCTTCTGTTGCCGCACATTTCTGGATTACGGCAGCAAGGCAATCTTCTACGGCCGCACAATTCTTGTGTGATCCACACTTCACAAAGGTTGCTGGACATGGTTTTTAGAATTGTGTGGTCTGCACTTCACAAAGGTTCCTGGACTTAGTCTTTTTGCATACTCTCTGATCTTTTGACTCTTAACCCCAGTTCTACGGTTTGCACATTGCTGAAGTTTTGTTAGATTTTTCTTCTACGTTTGCGGCTGCAGATGGAATTCTACGATCCCCAATTTCTTCTATAGCTGCAAAATTCCTTCTGCGGACTACACATTTGTGCTTCTGTGCCCTTTTTTGCCTTGTGCTTCGGAACACTCCTTTTTGAGAAGGATTTCATCTCGGGAAACAAAATTCCGGCATTCCTATAATTTGCACAATTTTATTAGTTTCGGGAACACAATTCAATACTTTGGGACTAAAGCAAAAGCTAAAAGGTGTTAATAAGCAGTCAAAATCCCCACTTATCAACTCCCCTATACTTATGTCTTTGCTTGTCCTCAAGCAAATAAATTAGTTCCCACCTCCAAAAGTTATGGTTCATTTCAGCAAGTCAAAGGTTATCCTTCCACATATCAGTTGGGACCAACAATTACCCACACAACTCATGTATTATTAACAAGGCGACTAGTAAAACATTCATGCACATATACTTCTAATGTGACATTTGAGCTTCAAGAATTGACTTTAATCATCAAGGACTCTTGCTTTATCATGTAGCTCATAGTGGACTCCAAACTCTTCCTCATCTACTTTCCATTTCCCTATCTCACTTACAAAATTTAGCACTCAATCAAAAGACTTATGAAAGGTTCACTCATCTCTCTCAAGAGAATGTCACAAGTTCGGTTTTAAGTACCATAGTCTTGCCCCTCATGTAGATCGCCACGAACGTAAGCTCACTCGATTTGCAGTCATGTAGGAATTCTTTCAGGATGTAATGAAGGCTTTTGAGTTAGGGTAGGATACCGTATGGGTAAGTGGTTACATCTTTCCTTAAGCACTCCATCTTTTATTTCTCGGCTCACACTTTGCCAATTCTTAGAGGCACTTTCTTTTCGTTGGGTATTAGAGAGACATATCATCACTCTTTCTTGATCATTTCATTCTTTTTCTCCCCTTTTGATTTCTCCATGTTTGGTATCATTACCTCTCTTTGAATCCCTTCAACCCTTCCACTTATTCACTTTTTGTATTTTTCTTTTTGTTCTTTTATTTTCTTGCCTTTTCTTCTCATCATTTCTTTTCTCTTTTTGTGCCTTGGTACCTTTTTCAAGTTCCTCATCTCTCCCCCAAACTTACATTTTGAACCATTTGTTTCACAAGAGTGTTAAGAAAATCTCGGGTACCAAGAGAGGGTCACGACAAAATGGATAAAGACTTGTAACATGGTTATAAAATTAGAAAGGCTAGAGGCATAAAAGGTGTTGAAGTAGAAATTAACACTTTGTTGTGGAAATGCAAATTTAGTTAGTCTATTCACTCTCATCAAGCATATACTCCTAGCACCCCTTATAACTTCGTGTGGATTCGATCTCGACTTATAGTTGGGTAATTTATATTGCATACAATCGTATGATATCTCTTATCGAGGTGTGTTGTTGACATCATCATAGCCTCGCTGACAGGTAGATGAAATGCGTGAGTCTCCGGTTGTGATGGGGGATAGTGACATTAGTTGGAAATAGAAAACTCAAATGGGCCAAAGAAGGCCTACAATCACTTATAAAATTAAGCAAAACTTAGGATTTCGCCTTGAAACACATTCGGGGCAAGTTCTAGACCTTTCGCATAGATACATGGACTAGAAACAATTCATCTCACCCTTCACGCAACCAAATTGTAAAAGAGGACTGAGTTGAGGGCCCACAATGACCACATTCAAGTTTAAAGATCACTATGGTCCATTAAACCACTCGATGATTGCAAAGTTAACACAAGAGTCACAAGGTTACTAACTAGAGCTATTTCATTAAAAAACCTTGTCTATAACCATAAGCATATAGCTAAGTGTGTTGGTGCCAATTGAAGCATGATTGACTCTTCGAGCATGACTTAATTAGGTCTTTTTATGCATTACTACTATTATTACCTAAATACAAAAATGGCCTCATTCTCTTAAGAAGGTTGTCACGCCATCCATTGTTAGGACAAGTCACCCGGTTCACATAATAACTACCTTTGGAAAGAACCGTAGAATTAAGAAAATCAAAGGCGCATTATCTACTAAAACATAAAAAGAAGCTACAAAATCAAACAAAGAAGCTACTAAATCAAACAAAGAACTAATAAAGAAGCTAATGAATATACATAATGAGAGAAAGAGAGAGAATATATACATAATAAGAAAAGAGAAAATAATATAAAGTTATTACAGGCCAAATGTCTCATAATGTATCAAATATAATTAATAAACTCCACCCCCTCCCAAATAAAGATAAGCATTGTCCCCAATGCTTAACAAAATAAGAGTAAAAGAGGGGAAAAAGTGACGAAAACTCCTTATGGCTCCCTGGACATCTCTGTGTCCCCAACAATGTCACCACCCTCAGGCTCATCAAACTAAATCTCATCATCCTCAACTCTGGGTGTGGCTGGGTTGGTGAACATCTAACGCACTACCTTAGCAGTGTTGGCAGCAAGGTCTGGCTTCTCAGACTGGCCAGCCGGTGCCACCGGTGTTGATAGTGCTGTAGGATCTGGGCCTGAATGGTGTGGGTCAATCGACATGTCAAAGGGATCCCATATTTGGCACAATTATCCATCAATATATGGATGTTCGGCAGTGGGAAGTTATCCTTGGGACTTGCCTTGTTGAGATATCGATAATCAATACACACCCTGGTCTTGCCATCCTTTTTCGGCATAGGCACAACATTGGCTAACCAGGTGGGATACCGGGTGACCCGAATGACTTTGGCTTTAAACTATTTGGTGACCTCTTCCTTAATCTTCACACTCATATCAGTTTTAAATTTCCTCAGCTTCTGCTTGACCGGGGGGAATCCCGGGTCAGTGGGCAATTTGTGAACCACCAAGCCAGTGCTTAGACCCGGCATGTCGTCATAGGACCATGCAAAGACATCTTTATACTTGAACAGTGCTTTAATTATCTCTTCTCTGAGTTGTAGTTCAAGATGGACACTTATTTTAGTTTTCCGGACATTATCTTAGTCCCCTAAATTGATTGCTTCTGTATCACTCAGGTTAGGCTTGGATTTTTCTTCAAAATGGCTTACTTCTTTACTAATCTCTTCAAAGGCTTCATCCTCATCATATTCCGATTCATCATCACATTCTATTTCTCGAATTATTATTTCAGAATTAGATTGTCTTTTAAGACTGGGCCGGAGATTCCTCATTCATGTCATATCATTGAAGCCAACATAAAAAGAACTGTACAAGGAAGAAAAGAAAAATAAAAATTAAACTATCAGGAAGGGAGAAAAAAGGAAATTGCATTTCATTGAACTTAAATACAACAAGGTTTATACATCCAAATGGACGGAACATAGAATCTGAATTACAACCCTGGAATAATCCAGATAAGCTGAAAGAAAATCAAAGCAAACTACCAAAAACTTTTTCCTGGTAGGGAGAGGAGTAGCTTCCCAATTGTTAATCTTGCACTGGGCTCAGCAAATTGCACATCCGCGTCGCTAGAACCCTCTCCATCTTCCAACATGTTCACTTCATCAAATATCCTCTCGAACTTTTCCATCAAATCTCCATCCATATCAACCACCGAACTAGGAATCGTTGTCACTGGACGCTTTCTGGTACCAGGACTGACAAATGATCTGGAAAGATGCGGGACTGGCTTTGGAAGGGCCCATGCTCTCTGTATCATTTTTCTGGCTCTTCTCACGTCTGCGACTGTGGGCTTGAACTCCAGACCAAATGTATCCAAGTTTTTAGGAAGAGAAACCGGTTGTACGATACCTTGTAGAGATGCACCCAAACCCTTGCCCGGTACCAAACCATTTTTCAACATTTCAATGGCTACCATGACTGATGCGACATCTACCCTTGGAGTTGGCACACACTTCCCTTCTGGAATTTTATCTACCGATACCATGTCAAAAATCTGATAAATCCATGGTCCCTCGTCGTCTTCAACCTCTATGAATGGAACAATGGCATCATTGGGAACACACAAATTTTCTTCGCCATGCACAACAATTTCCTGTCGATCCCATTCAAACTTGACTATTTGATGCAGAGTAGACGGGACCGCTTTGGCAGCATGAATCCAGGGTTGTCCTAACAGTAGATTGTAAGAAATAGCCACATTGAGCACCTGGAATTCCATAGTAAATTCAACTGGCCCTATTGTGATCTCAAGCACTATGTCCCCCACTGAATCTTTCCCTCCACCGTCTAATTCTCGAACGCAGATACTGTTCTTGTGAATTCGTTCATCATCCACCATCATCTTGTTCAGAGTAGAGAGGGGGCAAATATTCGCGCTGGAACCATTGTCGACCAGTACCCAAGTAACCACAGAATCTTCGAATTTCACCGTCAAGTAGAGAGCTCTATTGTGCTCAGTACCCTCGACGGGCAACTTATCATCAGAAAAAGTGACTCTGTTTACCTCAAATATCTTGTTAGCTATCTTTTCCAAGTGGTTTACTGAGATTTTGTAAGGAACGTGGGTTTCATTCAAGATCTTCATCAAAGCCCAACGATGCTCGTCTGAATGGATCAATAATGACAATAGCGAGATCTGAGCTGGTGTCTTCCTTAACTGCTCCACAATGGAATAGTCATGCACTTTCATTTTTCTCAGGAATTCCTCTGCTTCTTCCTCGGTCACAGCTTTCTTCACCAACACTGGGTTATCTCTGGAGGTCTTAGCTTTTCTCAACTCTTCGGGGGCATATCATCTCCCCGACCGAGTCAATCCATGGATCTTACACATTTCTTCTTTAACCTCTTTCCCCTTGTAAGTCACTGTCACTCGTTCATAACTCCATGGGACTACCTTGCTGTTGACTATCAGTAATTGAGTTACCGGTTTGATAATGACAGGATCTGTGCGGGCACTCTTCACAATTACCACATGCTTGTTCGTCACTCCTGGCACAACCACTTTTTCTCTTTCATGTTTTCCTGCATCGTCACTTAAGGAACCATTCTTGACCCCCATAGATGGTTCATTATTTGCCTCGTTAACTTGATCACAGACTTCTCACTTGTTGATTTTTTGGCCTGGCTTCACTGGACCGAATCATCATGACAGTTTGCGAGGGCTTCTTAGGCTCCCCTCTTTTATGCACTATCTCAATCATATTTGTCTCATTATGGGCTGGCAATGGGTTTTGGTTGATATTGGGTACCTCCGGAGCTTGGGCCTCAATTCGATTAGTATCAATGAGCTCTTGAATAGCTGTTTTCAATTTCCAGTATTTCTCTGTGTCATGACCCGGGGCCCCTGAACAATACTCATAACTCACCGAGCGGTCAAGATTTCTAGGAGGGGGATTTGGCAGTTTAGCCTCGATCGGATTCAACATACCCAGCTGTCTCAATATGTGGAATAGATTGGTATATGATTTTCCCAATGGAGTGAAAATCTTCTGCTTTTACAACCTCTCATTCTTGAAGGCTTGATTTGGCCGAAAAGCTGTTCCAAGGGGATTTCTGTAGGCTCTTGGGGGTGGATAGGTATTTTGTGGGGATGGGTATGGATTTTGTGGAGCCGGCACACACCATTGTGCGTGAGCAGAAGATTGGGTATAGGTTTATGCGTGATGGACGGAAAAATGGGGATCCGGCGGTGGGTAGTAGTGTTGTGGTGGGCTATATGGAGTGTGGGGGTAAGTTTGGTGATAGGATCGAGGCTGGTTGTAGTAACTTGAAGGGCCCCTGGATCTGACCCAAGCTCCCGACTCGATTGTCGCAATATCCTCTTTCTTCTTCTTTCCGAGTACACCCCCAGTACCGTTTTGAATGTCCTTTGGTAGTCGCTTTGATTGCTAATTAGCTCATGATTTTATTAGACTTGAGTCCCTCTTCTACCATGCCTTCCATTTTTACAACCTCATTAATGGACTTACCCACTGCTGACACCAAATGACCAAAATAAGTGGGCTCCAAAGCCTGCAAGAAATAATCAACCATCTCGCTTTCTTTCATTGGAGGGTCAGCCCTCGCTGCTTGCTCCCTCCAACGGAATCCATATTCCCTGAAACTCTCACCAGGCTTTTTCTCGATCTTCGTCAATGGAAGACGGTCTGGGATAATTTCAAGATTGTACTAAAAATGACAGGCGAAGGCTTGGGCCAAATCGTCCCATGTGTACCACCTATTTTGATCTTGTTTGGTATACCATTTCAATGCCGATTCGCTGAAACTTTGGTTGTAATATGCCATCAATAATTCATCTCTTCTGCCTGACCCACTCATCTTTCTGCAAAATCCTCTTAAGTGTGCTACTAGGTCACCATGCCCGTCGTACAGGTCAAACTTAGGCATCTTGAACCCTGCTGGTAACTGAACATCTGGGAACAGACATAAACGCCTTATAGGACACACATACTTGACCTCCCAACCCCCTCATATCTCTGAACGATTGTTCCAAGCTTTTGACCTTTCTGATTATCTCCTCATATTCGGGATTTTTGGGTGGCTTCTCGGTCTCTATCGGGAGATCAAGATGAGGGGTGTAAGCATATGGCTCCGGAACCTTGAAGGTGGGTTCAAGGGGATAATACTGGTTGTCGTGAGTCTGGAATAGAGGTTCACTTGAAGATCGGTGTAATTCAGCAAGTGAAGGTGCCACAAAAACAGGTGTGATTGGTGGAGGAGGGTGCGGGACTTGTCTAGGTGGAGGGGCTTATGATGTATGGGAAGTGGTGCCATGGCATTGTTGGTAGAGGGGAAAGGCTGGAGATGAGTTCACAGTGGGAGTTTCCTAAGGTTGAGCCAATGGTGGGATATAAGCAGGGTTGGCGGGATAAACTGGTGGTGAATGACCCTTTGCCCAGGCCTGGTACATTTCAGCCATTTGATGCTTTAATTTATACATCTCTTCCTTCATCGCATTAACATCCAATTCTTCCCCCTCTTTTGACGGGTCGACAATACTTGACTCCAATTTTTGGTTGGCCATGTTCCGCTTACCTTTTGATCAGGTATTGTATGAGTGATTTGCCAGAATGCCAAACAACTAACCACCTGCCTGAACTCAATACATCAACAACAACCTTGTTAGTGATTAGGGCTTTAACAGATTGGTAGCCGCACATTTTGGGGAATGAATGCACCTAAGCAGTTAATCGTTTCTATTATGCATTTGATCGGCTGCTTGCGTCATCCCGGCTTTTCCATTTACAACTCCCTTCTTTTTTTTTTCATTTTGCTTTTCTTTGTTTTTATCCTCTCATTTCCCTCTTGTTTTGCCATTGCTTCTTTCTCTTATTTTTCTCTCTTTTTTTTTCTCTAGTTTTCCTCTCCTTTTTTATTTTCTTCTTCTTTTTGTTTGGTTATCGTCGAATCCTATAGAGATTGCTTACTTATCATGACCCCGCATGAATGAGACCGAGCGTAGTTCTGGGAGATAAGTGTGAAAGTAAATAATAAAACATTTTTGGAATTTTCCATTTTTCATAAAGGGAAAATGCTTTGATTAGAAAGACTCAAAACTAACAGACTCCAAGAGAAACTAACAGACGCTGATGAAAATACGAAATACAAACTCCAAAAATAAAGAAAAATACAGACTCGAAAAAAATTGACAGACTCCAACAGATAGAAAATACAGACTCAAAACAATTGACAGCCTCTAATGGAAAAGGAAATACAGACTCAAATGAAAAATCATGAATACATCAATGCTCCCAGTGCCCGCGGGATATCATTCGGTCTCGCCGCAGGCCTATATGCAAGATCCCTTTGAAGTCGATCCAAGTCACTCATTATCTGTTTAACAAATATCTTCATTGTCGCGAAAAAGGTGGTGCGAGGCATATCCTCACAAACTTGGCACTTCACAACAATGTGATGGTTCTAATTCTTTCTCTTATGACTCCTTACAAACGCCCGATTTGCTGGGCCCTGGCTTCCAAAGTTTGCTCGACCGTATGATTTTGTTCTTGAAGTTGTCGTAAGTCCATTTCTAATTGTGCCAATGCTGTATAACAATGTTCCCTATCACCCTTGAAGTCTTTCGCCTGTTTGATCATTTTATTTTCTATGGCGACGACCCTTCTCTTTAATCCCGCGACTTCATTGTCATACTTTTATTTCAACTGGTTAACTATGCGTGCTCGTTCACCTGCGTTTTTTGCCAATTGCTTTCGAGCCCTGGCTAGTTCACTTTCTGCTTAATTCAAATCAAAACTATAGTCACTTACTTCCTGCCTCAGGTTATTTATGAGTTTTTCATCTTTGGCACTTCGGGTGGGGTTTTCCGCCTCTATTTTCATTTTCTGAATTTGGGCTCGAAGGTCCTCATTTTCTTTGGCTAGCTTTTTATTTTCACCTTCATCTGCCGCTGCTTGCAAGCTATTCTCGAATTAAAGTTCTTTGAATTGTTTTTCCATCCTTCCTATTGTGGCCCTGTACTCATTCTCCTTAGCCAACCAAGCCCATTGTTCTTGTGATGCCTCGACGAATTCCTAAAGATGGGGTCTTTTGGCCGGCCTCCCAAACTCAATTTCTCTTCTATACGAAGCAAGGTACCCAGGTGAAACCTCACCTTTGGATCGATCACGTACACAGGTGTTAGCTGCTAAGTATTGACATTCGCTCCAAATTGGTGGACTGCTGCTTCATGAAACTGACCGTTAAGTCCGATCTCGACTACTTGGGCACTAAGATCTTCATCTCTTCGAACTATCTAGCATCTCCCCAGCTGCCTCTAAACCCGATATGCGGCATACGACTGGATACTCCTGAGTCCCATCAAGAGGAAATTAGGCCTGGTGGCTGGCATGTATATGACCTCATCCACAGGCAGCCATACAATTGTCCACTCTATTTGGTTTGCAGTGATGGAACAGAGGCGCGCTACCCACTCTATGACCCCCTCTGGCAAGATGATCCCCTCAACCCTCGTGTAAAATTCTTCTATGCATGTTTTCTCTGTCGACCCATAACTCATAAATTGAGGACAATGGCATAAGTGTTCGATCATCCATATCTGTAACAACACGTTGCACCCCTCAGAAAAGTCCCCTCCGGCTTTGGAGGCTGTGAGAGCGCGGAAGATTTCAGCTACTATTATGGGTGCGAGGGTGCTGTTGGCCTGAGTGACCAAAGTGCTGACAACCCCGGCTACGCGTATGTAAATATTCCCATCTTTTCTAGGAAACACCAGAAGTCCCAAAAAGACCACCATAAATGCAAAACACCTGTGTTCTTCCCACTTAAGGCTGTTTCCTTTGCTGCAGATTTTGTTTTCTGGCTTGTTGAATCCCCCTATATGACCATATCGGTTGTATATAAACTACAAAGTACAAAAACCAGCTTCCAAGTCTGGGTTGTGGACCCCCTACTTATTTTCAAAGAGTCTAGGAACATGTGTACGGATACGGCCCTTGGAGCAATCAGGTACTGGTGTCTCAGAGGAACTTTGGGACCCCCGATATATCCGACTATTTCTTCCAATGTTGGGGTAAGGTCAAAATCTGAGAAGTGAAATACGTTGTGGGCCAGGTCCCAAAATGTAACCAACGCCTTTATGATGTCTCCCCTATGATTAATCTTCAGCAACCCAGTGAGGCCTCACAGGTATAGATTGACCGTGTCTTGTCCCGATTTACCCAAATCATCCCACCACATATGCAATTCCAAAGGGATCTTGTTCAAGACTGTTATTGGCAAATTCTGACTCGTGCTCATTCTGCACATTTATTAGGGTGGTTAAGCAAATAAATCACAATTCAATTGACTAAAAAACAAAGCTAACACTTTTCAGATTTTTTTATATTTCGAAAGTAAAAACCCAGCTTTGCAAATACGACCTTTCAGCATTTCCAGGGAAAGATTTTAAGGCTGTGCTCGCTAACCAGCTAAAAATTTGAAAAGGACCGAAAGTGGCTGTTCTTGCAAAAACAACCTTCTGGCGTCCTTTTAGGGACATTCGGCTATTTTTGACAAGAATGACATCACCCTACTTATTTTTAAAATAAGAATAAGTAAAATAAGATTTTTGTTCTTTTCGGGTTAATTTGCAAAAGGAAAGTTGGACCCGATGGGGGTTGCCTACATATCTCACATCCGGTGAGAATCAAACTGGCGTAGTTCGGGCAAATTTTTGAAAATAAAACCAACTATTTTTACTTTCTAAAACACAATGATTTTCCTTTTTTTTCTTTTCTTTGAAAACTACAAAATTCTTTTTTTTTTCAAAATTTCGGTAGAGTTTCGGTATGTTTTGGAACATTGGTTTTTCAAAACAGGCACTTATCCCTCTCAACCATCTAAGTTTTCCTTGTAAGCCGGTCAACATGCAAATCCGAAGAAAATGAATGCGCAAGTAGCAAGTAAGATGCATCATAATGGTCTTTACATTTAGGGTACCCCTGTCCTAGACAGACCCAACCCCTGTGTTGAGTCTCCAAAGTCAAATGCACATGATGCAAATAAACGTGCCTACTAGGGATCCGACATGAGGCTGAGTTATTCTACGTTCAAAAACCTAGGTATGTGTACTAGACTATGTACCCGAGCGGACAACTCGAGCCGAGGAGGGGGCTACGTACCGGGAACCAAAAGGCCATCCGACTTAGTAACTTGTCCGAGCCTCTTTCTTATTTCAAGGTATGACACTAATAGAATAGGGAGTCTCAACCAGCGAGCACATCCCCGAAGATGAGAAGAGAAAGGTTTCGTAGCAGTTTATATACAGTTCAGATAATATCAAAGCGGTAAAAATAACATTTAGCACATTAGGCCCAAAACATGTAATAAAATCAGATAACAGATAAAACCAAATATATCAATTCATCTAAAGCTCGAATTCTTGAACCCTGAACCAGAGATTCTGGGTTCAGTCCCCAGCATAGTCGCCAGAGCTGTCACACCTCCTTTTTACCTACACCCCTCGGAAGGGTGTGTAAGGGGAGTTTTTCCAACTTGAAGTGACAATCGAAACATGATTGTTTTATTTAAAGATTCAGAGTCGCCACTTGGGAGATTTATGGTTTCCCAAGTCACCAGTTCAAATCCCGAATCGAGGAAAAGTTTGACTCTATTTAACAGTCCGCGAACCAAATATCCGAGTAAGGAATTATGTTAACTCGAGAGAAGGTGTTAGGCATTCCTGAGTTCCGTGGTTCTAGCACGATCGCTCAATTGTTATATTCAGCTTAGTTATCTGATTTAAACAATTATGAACCTATGTGCAAATTTTGACTTTAACCGCTTTTATTCATTTTTAACAAGGTTGCAATGTTATTAAAACACGTCTTGAACTACGTCACATAAATGCACCCGTGGTCTTCGA
The DNA here is from genome assembly GCF_000393655.2 of Nicotiana sylvestris. NCBI lineage: Eukaryota > Viridiplantae > Streptophyta > Magnoliopsida > Solanales > Solanaceae > Nicotiana > Nicotiana sylvestris. The sequence continues at coordinate 65,557,542 of NC_091066.1, forward strand.
CATATTTTAATATTGTTGAGATTTTGGATTTGGGTCACATAAATGCGCACCCGAGTTTAGGAAGGTAAATTATTAACATAATGCGCCTAAAGCAACTACGTATTTTTTAACTTTACGAGGGCCATGGAAATTCAGCTAAATGGCATGCCTCGATTTCTAAAGGATTAAAGTTAATTAAGCGAGGACCACGCATTTTGAGATTTTGTTTGGCATGGCACACCCCGATTTATTCTAGCCCCCAAAAGGTTTATAAACTAACTCATGAGGGCCATAAAATATTTACATTTTCTAATATGGCACGCCTCAAATCAAGGAGAGCTTAATTAACTTCAACAAAATGTAACTCGAAACCTTTGTTTGCGCAAATGCCACTACGAAGAAAATTGGGCTCACGGATCAAACCCCGCCCCAGAGAACAGACGGGCAAAAAGGGCAGTCTAAGTTACTTGGAACCTTTCATTCAATTGGGCTAATGTTAGGCCCAATCATGGGGATCAAGCAATTTGGTACAAAAGTTAGTTAATCCCAAATCAATCGAAACTATCTGAAGCAAAGCTTGAAATAACATTTTTTCTTACTCTTGGATTTTAACACTATGGACATGAACTGGTTAGACAGAATTTTGAACGCTAATTTCTCACAATTCAGGCCAAATATGTTGTGGCAAAGTGAATCCAGCAACAACAATTAAACACGATGTTGGGATCAAAACATAAGCCCAAATAGCATTGGCATACTGTTCTTCTTTGCACATATCCTAGAATCCAAGGCTTAGTGAACCCGAACCTTGTAAAATCAAGGCTGAAGATCAGGACTCAATACCGAGTCTATTCCAATCAACAAACTACCATTTGCAACAACAATAAACCTGTTAACCCTCATCCCTACACAGTAATTGGGATACAAAGCAGTTTCAAAGGCTACTAAAAACACATACTCGACTTCAGCTACCCAAATATTTATGTTTGAATTCAATTCTAAGCTAAATTCGCAAACAAACTTGAACTTAAACTCACTTAATTCTTTCTCAATATTGACAGTAACGAAATCTAGGAGATTAGCACTATTCACTTGGATCAAAAGAAGAAGAAGAATCAACACCCCAAACTCTTAAAGAGCGCAGGTTCATTTTTACAGCGTACCAATGACATAAGATAATCGAGCTACCATGCATAATACAGAGTCTATTACAGAACATTTAAAGACATAGAAGAAGCCAATGAAAGGAAATTCAACAACTTGTATTTAGTTAGGCTTCAGCTCAAAGTACATGTTCCTAATCACTTGTTGATAATGGTTTGGAAGATACCTGGTAATAAGCAGCAAAACAAAAGGAGAAACTGAGTTGAAATCAGAACAGAAACAGTAGAAATCGACAGCAAGAACAACACAACCCAATTTCAGCAAATGAAACCAAAACAAAATTGATTTATAATCCAATGGAACAGTAACCAAGCAACAGAACTCAACCCAGAACTTTCAAAAACCAGATTTAAACCATTTCTATCTTAGAGAGTTAGAAAATGTTTCAGTATTTGAAAAATTTCAGTGACCAAAACTGGGAATTCAATGGAAAAATCTTTTCTTTTTGATTTTTCAATCGACTCTGATTTTTTGTATTTTTCTATCTATTTTTTCTGACTTGAGAGTCAAGTTAAGATGCCTTTATAGGTAAGGCACTAGCGTAACCTCATAGAGTTTAAAATTGCACTTAAAACCCTCTGAAATTTTCATTTTAGCTTAGAAATCCCTAGTGTAAACCTCAGAATTTTAAAATAACCCCTACCCCTAGCTTCTAGGAAGCTTCCTAGTTCAGTTATATAAGATTCCCCTACCTATATTCCCCAATTTACCCCCTAAGCATCCTATTTATTACCTCAGAAATCCAAACAAATACAGGTCAAATTGACCCAAGTCCGTACTGGCCTGAGTCGACAAATTCTGGGCTAATCCTTTTCTTTTGGGCCCAAATTCGATTTGGAACTTCACAGAAGATTCGATGAGGAAGGGAAAGAAGGAGGCCAACCAGAGTCATTAGACTCTCTGAACTAAGGTTTCAAAGGCCCAAAACAAACGGGCAAATCAAATAAAACTACACTCATTCATGAAGATACTAATTAACCTAAAAAGAAACACACGTAGAAATGATTGCAAGAACGGAAAAACAGAAAAAATCAAAACACAAACAAAAGAAACAGACGAAGATGAGAATGGAAATGCACATGAAAATTAAAACTCAAAAGGTTAAGAACAAAATACCTAACCATGGCCTAGACCGTAAGAAATGCAAAAACCTTCGAACCTGCAAATTTTCCGGCCAAGTTTGACATTAATCATGTGTTCTTATCAAGAATACATGAATAAAGTCGAACTAGACCTAAATCCTTACTGAAATCTTGAATTCGATGTTTTTGGAATTTTAGGACTTGACTTAGATTTAAGATTTGAGGAGCTTGGGTCCGATTTGAGGGTAGCTGGTCTGTGATTTAGGAAGAGGGGGTCACGGGGCTTATGGGGTGTAATTTTGGGGCCAATCGGATGAGTTAGGTTTTCAGTCATTCCTTTCGATTCAAGATTCGAGAGGCTGGGCTGGGATTCGAGAGTGGGGATTTGGAGATTTGGAAAGAGGAGAAGGAAAGGAATCTATGGTGTTAATTTGGTAGTGATTGGACCAACGCCACCGGCGGAGACGATTTCCGGCAGGCGGCTCACGGCGGAGGCCGTGAGGATTCTCTAATGGTGTGTGGGGACGATGAGAGGGGGTAGGGGGTGAGTTAGAACAATTTTATACCAGAAGATCCCAGCTTCTCCACCGTTGGATCTGGAAAACCTCGACGGTCTAGATTCATTTTCAGTGGGACGGGGTCGTTTCGATGAAGGGGAAAACTGGATCGGGTGTTTTACTGGACTGGGCTAGGTGTGGGGCAATTTGAACAGGTAATGGGTATTTAACACTTGGGCCTGGGACAAACTCAATTGTAACGGCCCAAAAATCAGATTTTTCTTTTATTTCAATTCTTTTTCTTTTTTAATTTCAAATCCTTTCTTTTAAAATTAAAAATAAAATCCTAAATTAATTTTCAATGCTAACTCCTTGCATCTCTGCTGCCTTCGCAAATGCGAATAATTTCTTCGCAATTGCGAACATGATACCATCGCAAATGCGGCAGAAATCTAGCAAATGCGAGAATCCCAATCCCAGCCCATGCTCTCAAATGCAAAGTGTCCTTCGCAAAAGAGAGGATCACATTTGTGATCCAGACCTCGTATTTTCACTCTAGATGTCGCATTTGCGAAGTCTGCAGTCCAGCACTAGATAAACCTTGAACCAATTATGATCTGTAACGACTCGACCAGTTATTTTGAGCTCTAGCGCATTGTTCGACAGTTTGAGGCCATGAGCAACTTCATTTTAGGTATTATGACATGTACACGTGGTCGGAATTGAATTTCCGGGAGATCAGAGTTGATTTGGAAAGAAAATCCTCATTTCAAAAGCCTTCAGTATGAAGAATTTACTAAGATTGGATTTTTGAGTAAATGACTTTGGAATCGGTATTTGAATTTTCCAATAGGTTTGTATGATGATTTAGGACTTGGGCGTATGTCCGGATCAATATTTGGGTTACCAAGGAGCATTTCAACGCCTATTGTGGAAGATAACATTTTTAGAGGAATTTCATAAATTTGGGTTGAAGTGCATTTCAATGTTATCAATGTCCGTTTGGGATTTCTAGTATGAGAATATCTCTGTATGGTGATTCTGGTATTGGGAGCGCATTTGGAAGTGGATTTGGAGATTCATAGGACATTTTGGAGTCATTTGGCGAACCTTAGAAATTTGAAGATTTTTGGGAAGTTTGACCAAAAGTGGACATTTTGAAATAGGGGTCGGATTCCGATTTTGGAAGTTGGAGTAGGTCCGAAATGTCAAATATGACTTGTGTGCAAAATTCGAGGTCAATCGGGCGTGAATTGATAGGTTTTGGTGTCGAATGTAGAAACTTGACATTCTAAAGTTCATCAAGTTTGAATTGGCATGTGATTCATGATTTTACCGTTATTTGATATGATTTGAGGCCTCGATCAAGTTCGTGCCATATTTTGGGACTGGTTGGTGTGATTGGACGGGGTCTCGAGGGTCTCGGGTGTGTTTAAGAATGATTTCAGGTCATTTTCCTTGGATTCATGATTGCTGGTTTCTAGTGCATTTGGAAGGCATTGCGATCACAAAGGAAAGAACGCTATCGCGAAGGGCTAAATGAGCTAATGGCATTATTCTTCAGTGCGATTGCGTAGGGGGATCCGCTATCCCAGTGTTGGGGCAGATAGTACTTAGCGTTTGCGTGGGAGGAGTTGCGAATGAGATGTTTTGCGGAGGCAGGCCTGAGTTGGGGAAGTTAAGCTATGCGATCGCATAAGGGCTCACACGATCGTGGAAGAGAAATTCTGGGAAGCAGCATTTTGGCCTCGCGATCGCGGAAGTATTCACGCGATCGCGAAAAAGGGTCGTCTGGACAGTGTATAAGTTTGCAAAAACGGGAGTTTGGCCATTTTCATCTCATTTCCTCCATGGGAGCCGACCTAGGAGCGCTTTTGGATCTCCATATTCATCATCTATGTATAGGTAAGTGATTCCCACCAATTTCAAGTTAAATACTTGGATTATATCAAGATACTAACATGGAAAATCATGAGAAATTAGTGAAAATTTGGGGTTTTGAAGAAACAACCTAGAAAATTATATTTTGTATTTTTGACTACGAATTTAGGCATGGAATTGCGAATAAATTATATATTCGAGTTGGTAAGGTTATGGGTAAAGTTTATCTTCAAAAATTTTTGGAATCCGGGCATGTGGGTCTGAAGGTGATTTTATCGACTTTTCGAGCGGAGTTGGGAATTGTTGTAAATTTAATTGTTATGAGTATTTGAGTATAGTTTCGTTGTTTTGCATGTTTATTGGATAGTTTTGGAGCATTGGGCATTGGTTTAAGTCGTCGAAATGGCTTGGGAGCCGGTTATGGAACTTCAGAGCGAGGTAAGTCTCCTTTCTAATCTTGTAAGAGGGAATTAACCCCATAGGTTAACTAAATTATTATGTGCTTCTAATTGTAGGGGCTACGTACACGAGGTGACGAGAGTCCGTACATAGCTACTAGCTATGCCTATGTCAGGGTAGTTTTAGGTGTACATCATGCCCCATTGTCCTTGCTATTTGATTTTATTGTTTGCCGTGAGAAGACACAAGATTGAGGTTGCACAATAATTGTATTAAAAGGAACTTAAATTGAGGAATTTAAGATTTTAAGAGTTTCCATATAACTTCATATTTTCGAAAAGAATTATGGAATATTATAATATCTTAAGAAATCTATGTGTAATCACGTCGCTTGTATGTTTCGCGAGCGGGGAAAATTTCCTTAAAAGCTTCACATTGAATTGTCTTTATTTCTAAAGGAATCAATAAAAGGATTTGATTTATTAATAAATTTATATTTGACTGTGCCGCATGTATGATTCGCGAGCTGGGCAATTCCTTAAATTTATATTTGACCGTATCGCACGTATGATTCGTGAGCGGGGTATGTCCTTCTACTACTCTTATGGGATCGGGCCGATCGCCTTTGCAAGTTAATAAATGCATCTATAATTTGCGTCATTCGACCCTCGGCAATGCACAATTTACTTTTATATTGGATCGCGTCGTGCGCATCGACATTTCCTATATATATATATATATATATATATATATATATATTATCCTCATGGAATCGTGTGTAATATTTGGCAAGAAACCAGTGTATCTGAAGGTTTTCCCGTGATTTGAATTATGACAATCTCTTTGATGAAATCCACTATATCTATATATATACTCCAGTTACGGAGGGAACTTGCTAGTTGAGTGTTCGAGTAAATTGTAAAGAGGGGAATTTTACCATGTTTTTTATACGTATTTGTTTCATATATTTACTCTGCCTCATATGTATTCACTTATTTACTATACCTGATATTATTAGACCACTAGTGAGTGTCGAAGTCAACTCCTCGTCACTACTTTTTTGAGGTTAGACTTGATAGTTACTGGGTATGCGTTGTTTTCGTACTCATACTACACTTGTTGTACATTTTTGTAGTACATGCATATGCTTGTCTTGTGGCCTAGTGGGTACGGCAGCATGGTTTATACGAAGACATAAGTGAGATGTATCTTATGAGATGATCCGCAGTCAACAGAGTCTCATTTAGAGTATTTGTATTTTCTTTTCTGTCCAATTTATATTCCGTACAACTATTGTATTTTATTTTATTTCCTAGTAATTACTCATGCACTTGTGACATCGAGTTCTGGGATGAATATGGGATATTCTGTATTGAAATTGTAAACTTTTTTATTTATTATGTAAAGATTATCTTTTACTAGTTAAATTGAAGGAAATTACGATATCAGGAATATTAAAAATGAGAGTTTATTTAATTATGTAGTGTTGTCTAGCCTAACAGTGGTGTTCGGCGCCATCACGACCTTTAATGCATTTTGGATCATGACAACAAGGTATCAGAGCACTAGGTTCACTTAGGTCTCACGATTCATGAACAAGTCTAGTAGAGTCTTGCGGATCAGTACTGAGACGTCTGTACTTATCTCTGAGAAGATACAGGGCTGTTAAGAGCACTTCCTTTCTTGATTCCTTTGAGGCTTATGCCTTTGTTTCTTTCCTATTCAATCTTATGTGAAATGAAGTGCTTGTTAAATCGGAAATTTGAGGAATTGTAATGGTACTATAGATGTGGTGCAAGACGTTTCTCCCTACGTATTTGATAGGGCTATTATCATCTCCTTGATGAAGGTCATACTATCGTTTCAACCTAGTATCAGTACTACCTAAGGTTTGAGATTTGGTATTTATTGTTATGATGATTGTGCATTGCTGTCATACAATGTTTGTATAATGGTAGGATGCCTGCCTATGTATCGAAGCAGTGAATGACTTGAAGGGAGGTTTACTCAGTGCATGATTAAGAGATTCGGTTTTTTTTGGCAGAGGAAAGGTAATCGGACTATGAATGTTTAGATTTGGGTTGATAGGGTAACGAGACTTGGTATATTCAAGTGAGGTGGAATTTTTATCTGCTATGTGGTGTCGTCTCCCTGGATTAAATATGTTAAGTTTGCCGGTGTTATGGTCTTCTTCAATTCACCTTTGGGGGCAGAGTATTGAGAACTAGTGACGGGGAAGCTATTGTCAGAGATTGCAGTGTGCGGTGGTTCAGGATTGAATCGGTGTTCCTGGTGTTAAGGACTCAAGGAAGATGATCTTCAAAGGGGTTTAAAGCTAGTGGCGATCTGTTGGTTCAGGTGATACAGGGATGGGCTTGGGTTTAAAGCAAAAACTGGGCAGCGAAGGATGAGGAAGGACATTTGGGAGGTGTCTTACGGTCCATAAACTTTTGGAAGGCTAAGTGTGAGAAGCAGGAGTCGAACGATGGCTTATAGGAGTGGGTTTGACCAAAGTGGGAGAGTGTCAGAGTAGCACATGGGTCCTGTAGTGAGATAGATGCACGCCTCGAGCAAGTTAAAGTGATTTGGGATTCAGAGTGGTCAGTGACTAGGTCTACGGACTTAATTTGGAAAATTAGCTATTATACAGCGGGAGATTGGGTACGACAAAAAAGAGTTGCTTGACATAAAGAGGGATACAACATGACTTTCAATTTAGAATGTGTTGTCGCAATTTTTGTAATGTCGATGGGGAGTGAACAAACTTGTGCAGCTGATGTGTGAGCATGGGCTCAGGATGGGTTACTGATTTCGTAGTAATTGCACTTAGTGCAGCAACATTGAAAGATGTCGGCATGTAATTTCCACATGTGGGTTATCTCTTGTGAGCGGACTAGCGGTCGCATTATGTTGACGTAGATTCTACAAGGGATTCTACTGGCTATCCGGTAAGAGGTCGAATATGTGAATGTGGTTAGTGATTCAGAGTGTTCATGAAAGGTCAAACAAAAGGATTTCAAGGAATTTGGCAAGTTGGTTGTGCAAGATTAGGTCGACGATGAAGAAAGAATATTGGTGGGTTCTAGAGTTATGTGTTAGGTGGCTCCAAGCTAAGCGGGAGAATCCTACCGCCTACGATTGGGTTGCATGGTTATCTACTTATGAAGTTTTTGTCTATCGGAGTATTGGTGGGTTATTACAGCTAAGGGAAGAGAACATAAGTGGTAATTTGAGCTAAGGATTTGATAAATGTGTGCTATAATTGGCCTTATTGACTTATGTTTAGTATTTGGGAAGATTCAGGATTTATGCTTCGTACAAAGGCGATTTATAAGGGAACTGATTCGGACAGGTGCTTCACTGAGAGAGTGTTCATGTGCTAGAAGAGCCTTGGAGTTGATTATATTCGGGACCAAGTCAGAGTGGGTGACTCTCAATAACGGTCCTAGTAGATTCAAAGGTTAAAATGTGGTGCCTAAGGATTTCGAGTCCATAGTATGGTTGAGTATCACGCTTTTGCAGCGGAGTGTGAAAATGGGCTTGAAGTGTTTTGTGCCATCTTTGGCATACGGTGTAGCATGCAAGGAATGCGAGAAAATGACTTTGGGTTCATGTAGAGATTATCAGAATAAGCGTACCAACTGAAGACACGGATATGCGCGTAAGGAGGGTATGAGATGATTCGTGATGTTTGTAATGGGGCTATTATTATTCCTAAGTCAAGACCAGAGAAAATTAAAAGAAGTCAAATTAGTAGCAATGGTTGAATTGTCATGTTAGGTGCAGTGAGCAACATAAATTTAAAAGTTGAGGATCAAGGTTGCGGTTTGGTGTTGACAAGGATGTCACGAGCTAGGATTAGTAGAAAAAGAATTTAGATGCTTAGAGTAAGCTGATATTATCTTAAACGTCCCCTGAGATCAGTGTCTTATGTAAGAGGCTTTGCGTCCTGGTTGCGGATTCTTGATTACTTTACAACTTTAGTATGGCCGGTGGTATGGATGTGCAGTCTTGTTACCTGGTGTGGAAGGTCGTGGGAGCGTGTCCCAGGGGAAGATTGTATAAGAGTGGCACGTAGTCACTTGATTAAGTGAAGATTGAAACCAAGTATGAATATTGTGGTAATTTCGCTAATTCAAGAATTTATGCTTGGAGGGCACTTGGTTCACTTGGTTGTGAACTGTGGAAGTTTGTTCCGGTTATGATGGTTGTTCTTGTGTGGTATGGGAAAAGGGGTTATTATCGATCCTTGAAAGGTTATTAGCCTAGTACGATGCAATTATAATCGGCTTGAGTCCCTTGGATGGATTTAAATATGAATGTGGGCTCTATATCAGGCCAAATGTGTTCATTTCAGCATGACGTTTCTTATGGGGAAGTATTCGGACGTTGGATGTCATTTTGTCATCGACTATTTCACGTAATACTACATTGTGCCGTATGACTTGTGAAACGGCTTGATAAATCTCATATGTGTTGAGATTCCGCGTAGCGATGGCGTTATATGTGTTGGATGCTCTCGAGATTCATATCATATATCGCACCTTAGATGTGCTTGACCTTTGTAGCATATGGCGCTATCTGTCTCCCCAGCGATGATATTATGCACTTAGCATTCTTGTGGATGATAATTAGATATTTTGTAGTAATGAGCATTCTAGCTCGGTAAGTATCTCTTTATGTAGATTTTATGTATGGATCGGGTGGCACGCCGCCATGGGTCTATTGTTTGGATCAGGTTGCACTCCGCAACAGTGTGATGTTTAGTATAGTTCCCTATATCTATTCTTGTGTGTTTGTTTCCCACTTTCTGAGTAAGGTTCATGACATCCTTTAGGTTGTTTAATTAGTTACGTGGGTTGAGTAGTCCCTTCCAGAGTTTGTTTCTTTATGTATCACATTCGAGTTTGTAGCTTGTTGGCACTGCGACATTATATGAGCTTTTTTGCAGAGTCTGAGGTGGCTTATTGTTTGGGCAGTTATATTGGGTGAAATGAGATTATTGAACCTGAGATCAGTGCAATCAGGTTTATATAAAGTATATTAAAGGGAAATTATTGCTGAGTGGTTCAAAATGACGTAATGGTTCTTGTCAGGAGAATAGACTCAATGATTTTGTTGACTTGGTAGTTGGTTATGAGTTTCTACACATCTCTTCCGTCGTGGTGGTATTGCTATAGTTGAAAGGACTTATATATGTCATGAGGTGTATTGTGAGCATCAGATTCGTGATATTTCAGCTATTGTTATTAGAGCATGTTATTGGTCATGTAAGTTACGCAGTGTGTAGTGTGGATTCAGAAAAGGTATGCAATCATGTATTACTGCATCGTATAGAGATTGATACGATGTTCGTATGATGGAAGCAGGCTTGGCAGATAAATCCGGATGTTGAAATTGGACTTTAAGGCCTATTTGGCTAAAAAGGGGAACTATTCAAATTAGCTCGAGATAATGTGTTCAACTGAGTTGTGATAACACGGGTAGGTGCACGAGGTGTTAACTAGTGATTTCAGACAACTCCAAAGCAGTTCTTAGCACATTCGAGGACGAACATATGTTTAAGTGGGAGAGAATGTAACAACCCGACCGATCGTTTTGAGCTCTAGCGCGTAGTCCGGCGGTTTGAGGCCATGAGCATCTTCATTTAAGGTATTATTACTTGTACGCATGGCCGGAATTGAACTTCAGGGAGATCAGAGTAGATTTGGAAAGAAAATCCTCATTTTGAAAGCCTTCAGTTAGAAAAAAAAAGAATTGACTAAGATTTGATTTTTGAGTAAACGACCTCAGAATCGGGATTTGAAGGTTCCAACAGGTTCTATGATGATTTAGGACTTGGGCGTATGTCTGGATCGGTTTTTGGTAACACGAGAGCATTTCAACGCCTATTGTGGAAGAAAGGATTTTTAGAAGAATTTCATAAATTTGGGTTGAAGTGTATTTCAATGTTATCGATGTCCGTTTGGGATTTTGAGTATGAGAATAGCTCCCTATGGTGATTCTGGTATTGGGAGCGTGTCCGAAAGTGGATTTGGAGGTTGGTAGGTCATTTTGGAGTCATTTGGTGAAAGTTAGAAATTTGAAGATTTTTGGGAAGTTGACCGGAACTAGACTTTTTGAGATTGGAGTTGGATTCCAATTTCGGAAGTTGGAGTAGGTTTGAAATGTCAAATATGCCGTTTGTGCAAAATTTGAGGTCAATCATACGTGATTTGATAGGTTTCGGCATCGAATGCAGAAGCTTGAAGTTCTAAAGCACATCAAGTTTGAATTGGGGTGTGATTCATGGTTTTAGCGTTATTTGATGTGATTTGAGGCCTCGAGCAAGTCGCGTCATATTTTGGGACTAGTTGGTGTGATTGGACTGGGTCCCGAGGGCCTCGAGTGTGTTTCGGGATGATTTTGGGTCATTTTCCTTGGTTTCATGACTGCTGGTTTCTGGTGCGTTTGGAAGGCATTGCGTTCGCGAAGGAAAGAACGAGATTGTGAAAGGTTAAATGAGCTGATGTTATATTTCTTCAGTGCGATCGCAGAGTTGGGGCAGATAGTACTTCGCGTTTGCGTGGGAGGAGTTACGAATGCGATGTTTTGCGGAGGCAGGCCTGGGTTGGGGAAGTTAAGCTATGCGATCGCGTAAGGGCTCACACGATCGCCGAAGAGGAATTCTGGGAGGCAGCATTTTAGCCTCGCGATCGCGAAGAAGGGTCGTCTGGGCAGTGTATAAGTTTGCAAAAATAGGAGTTTGGCCATTTTCATCTCATTTTCTCCATGGGAGCCGACCTAGGAGCGCTTTTGGAGCTCCATCTTCATCATCTATTTCAAGGTAAGTGATTTCCACCAATTACAAATTATATACTTTGAGTATATCAAGATTTTAACATGGAAAACCATGGGAAATTAGTGGAAATTTGGGCTTGGAATTGAAAATAAATTATATATTCGAGTTTGTAAGGTTATGGGTAAAGTTTATCTTCAAAACATTTCGGAATCCGAGCACGTGGGCCTGAGGGAGATTTTCTCGACTATTCGAGCGGAGTTGGGAATTGTTGCAAATTTAATTGTTAGTGAGTATTTGAGTATAGTTTCGTTGGTTATCATGTTTATTGGCTAGTTTTGGAGCATTGGACATCGGTTTAAGTCGTCGGAAGGGCTTGAGAGCCGGTTATGGAACTTCGAAGCGAGGTAAGTCTCCTTTCTAACCTTGTAAGAGGGAAATAACCCCATAGGTGAACTAAATTATTATGTGCTTCTAATTGCGGGAGCTACGAATGCACGAGAGAGTCCATACATAGCTACTAGCTATGCCTATGTCCGGGTAGTTGTAGGTGTACATCATGCCTCATTGTCCTTGTTATTTGATTTATGGTTGTTGTTTACCTTGAGAAGAAATAAGATTAAGGTTGCGTAATAATTGTGTTAAAAGAAATTTATATTGAGGCATTTAAGATTTTAAGAGTTTCCATTAAACTTCATATTTTCGAAAAGAATTGAGGAATATTATATTAACTTAAGAAATCTATGTGTAACCGTGTCGCGTGTAAGTTTTGCGAGAGGGAAAAATTTCCTTAAAAGCTTCACATTGAACTGTCTTTATTATCAGAAGAATCAAGAAAAGGATTTGATTTATTAGTAAATTTATATTTGACCACGTCGCATGTATGATTTGCGAGCGGGGTAATTCCTTCAATTTATATTTGACTGTGTCGCACGTATGATTCGCGAGCAGGGTATCTCCTTCTGCTACTCCCATGGGAGCGGGTCGATCGCCTCGGCAATGCACAGTTTACTTTTATATTGGATCGGGCCGTACCTCTCGACATTTCCTATATATATATATATATATATATTATCCTCATGAAATCGTGTGTAATATTTGGCAAGAAGCCAACGTATATGAGGGTTTTCCCCTAGTTTGAATAATGACAACCTCTTTGCTGAAATCCACTATATCTATATATACTCCGGTTACGGAGGGAACTTTCTAGTTGAGACTTTGAGTAAATTGTAAATAAGGGAATTGTACCACATATTTTATACTTGTTTCTTTCATATAATTACTCTGTCTTATATTTATTCACTTCTTTATTGTACCTGGTATTGTTGGGCCACTAGTGAGTGTCGAATATTATTGGTCATCACACTTCTGCACTTGATGTGCAGGATCTGAGGTAGGTGCATCTGGATATCAGTCCGGCGCGCACACTTGATCCCTGATACGAGACTACGGGGTGAGCTGCCTTCCGAGCCATTCTGTAGCAGCCAAAGTCTTTCTTTTGTTTATTGTTCTATCTAGTTCATTTCAGACGGTAGAGTAGAAATCTTTTGTATATTCTACTAGTAGCCCATATACTTGTGCCACCGGGTCTTGACACACACTAGTAGACTTGTGGTTTTGATTTTATTTCTATGGTTATGATTTCACTTAGCTGCTTTTGTTTTAATTATTTTAAACCTGTTATTTATTAAATCTTTTATAGTAAGGAAAGTTATTTACTTGGAAAACCTATTAAAAAGGGAAATCACAATATTTTTCTCTATTGACTTGCCTAGCAACGGTATTGGGCGCCATCACGACCTATAATTAAATTGGGTCGTGACAAGTGCAATACAATACAATACGATACATTATGAAATGACATGTAACAACCATCCAAACAAGCTGTTAGGTTAGCTAATAGTTTATTTTTTTAATTTAAATATTAAAAATTTAATAATGCATTGTGTGTTGTTAATAATTAGTTACTCTCTTTTAGTTAACAAATTTGGAGTTTTAAAATTATTCTTAAATAAAAAACAAAAATAAGAAAAAAAAATGTCAATCAAAATTTGGGAGTAGTTTCTTGCTAATTAAATTTCTCATGTAGGAATCTTAGTTAATAATATAAAGGAATGGATAATACAATTAGAAAAGCAAGAAATAAAAATCAAAAATAAAAAAAATAAAAAACTACCAATTCAAATTGGGGAGTAGTCTCAAGTTAGAGTTTTAAAATAAAAAAATGAAAATAAGAAAATAAATTACTATATATATATATATATATATATATATATATATATATATATATATATATATATATATATATATATATAGAGAGAGAGAGAGAGAGAGAGAGAGAGAGAGAGAGAGAAATGTATCTATCGACACTTTAGATTTATTTGACAAAATTAAGTAAAAAAAATAATACTCAAAAATATTATTGATAAATTTAAATATCGAAATAGTTGCGAGAAAGTGTCGAGCTAAATTCAAAGTAATATAAAATTATATTTATTATATTATATTAAACTGGTAATTTAATAAAAAATTATATGAAAATTTAATAATATTAAGGAATAGATGACACAATTAGATAAGCAAGGAATAAAAACCAAAATATATAAAAAAGAGGAAAAAAAATTACCAATTAGACTGGGCAATAGTTTTAAGTTGGAGTTTCAAAATAAAATAAAAAAATAAAAAAATGAACAATCGCCAATTCCAATTGGGATATTGTTTTTAGCAAACAGGATATATATATATATATATATATATATATATATATATATATATTAATACTTAAGGAAGATTAAATACATTGTTCCCATATTTGGTGTCTCGAAGGACACTTTCATTACCTAGGCTTGCCAAATTGTTGCAAGCATCATAATAGAGTAGCTTAACAAAAATACATTGTTCTAATAAGTCTTTTTCCACAAGACATTTAACATAAGAGGGAGCTTCAACAAAAATCTTCATGCCTTCACATTCTTCCTTTGTCTTTTTTTGCCATGTGATGAGCAGCATTATTCTCTTGCCTGAATGTGTGCCGGAGGATTATATCCTTCTGCTGGTGCATTAACCACCTGCATTCATTAACAATATCATCATAAAGCATATTTCCTTAAAGGATCGTTTGTATAGCCTCCACAGAATCTGATTCTACAGCAAGCGGGTATATTCTCCATTCCTTAGCCATTTTGAGCCCTTATAGTAGAGCTTTCAACTCTGCTTCTAGTGATCCACTTGCATATGAAGATTTTCCAAACCCCACAATCCAGTGACCTTCAGTATCTCTGAAAGTGCCTCCCAAACCATATTTTTACGTAACCTTGTTATAGCTTGCATCTATGTTCAGCTTAGTCCACCCTTTTGGTGGCTTGTGCCATGCAATATTAATAAGAATTTTAGGAGGAGTGAAGATGCTTTTTTCAGTGAGCAGTTTATATTCAGTAGTCTCTTTAATGATAAAGTCACCATTTATTGGGGAAGTGGTGTGCTTATGATTGTTATTGTTCCTATTTGTCCATGTATACCAAATAATGAACGGGAAGAGAAAGTCCCAATTTATGAGATTATTTGTAATTGGGTAGTTAAAAGTCTTGAGTTGGATTAGCCAGTGATCACCTGAAACTTTCTAGTAGTGATGCCACCCAACCCTTTCCTAAAAGGGCTTGATTGCCTTACAGCTAAAGAAAATGTGAATAATAGATTCTTCCTCGTTATTTCTACATACCGGACACATTGGATCTAAATTCAAACCAATTCTCGCCAGGTATTGTCTATAAGGAATCTTGTTATGGAGACATTGCCACAAAAGGAATTTTATTTTATAGGGACAATTTAGCTTCCAAATCCATTGGAAATCCAGATAGTTGATTTTTGAAGACTCAAGTAAATTAAAGCAAGTTTTAGTTGTGAAAAAGCCTTTGGTAGTTAGTGACCATATAGGGATGTCGCTCCTTGGGCCTTTTCCCTGAATTCTCAACTTTTTAATAGTGTCCTTAATGTGATTTGGGATATCATTAGAAAAATTATCAAGTTCCCAATTTTTCCCATTTTGTAAGTCCTTTAATTTTATGGCATGTTCACTTTTTTCAAGAGGGCCTTCCACAGTACCTCTAAGGTTTCCTACCCCAGGGATCCAATTAGTTTCCCAAATATTAATGTTTGAGAGGATGTGGGGGACCAAGTGATTCCTTTAGAGCATAACTCCCAACCCTTTTTAATGCTTCTCCAAATAAAAGAGTTTTTATTAATAACATTATTTGAAGTATAGGTGGAGATTATAATAGTAGCCCAAGGAGAGGTGGGATTTGTGAGAAATCTCCAAACCACACTAGCCAAAGTACATAGGTTCTTTGAAGTGGCACTATGTATTCCTAGACCACTATTAGATTTTGCTTGGCAAATGGTAGACCAATTAATAAGGTGCATTTTTTTCTTCTCATTGGTGGACCCCCAGATGAAATCCCTTTGCACCTTGTCAATTTTATTGAGAATCTTTTTTGGTAGTATGGTATATTGCATATAGTGATTTGGAATTGAATTTAAACAAGAGTATGCCAGCGTAGTTCTGCCAGCTATATTAATGAAATTCATTTTCCAAGCAGCTAGATGGGATCTCATTTTATCAATTATGAATTGGTAGTCACTTGGCCTAGGAGAGTTATTTAATATTGGGAATCCTAGGTAGGTGCCAAAAAACTCACTTTTCCTAAAACCCAGTATGTTAGTTATATCTTTTATGTCGGATTCAGGACAATTTTTTGAAAACAAAATTTTAGATTTCGAGAGATTAATTTTTTGCCCAGAAATTTTACAAAAATAGTCAAGACCTTCTTTGATGGAGTTACACGACTTCTTATTGGCTTTAGCCATCAAAGTGAGATCGTCCGCAAAGAACAAGTGAGAAAAAATTGGACTCTTCCTTCTAGTGGTTATAGGATCCCATTTCCTTAAGTCTACTTGATAATGAATATATCTTGAAAGCATTTCTAGACAAAGTATGAAGATATATGGAGCAATGGGGTCCCCTTGTCTAATTCCCCTAGTTGGCTCAAAAGAGTTTGTGACAGATCCATTTATTTGGACAGATATCGAGCTAGTTGTAATACAATTTAACAGAAGTTTTGAGAACTTGGGAGGAAATTTAAAGTATTGAAGGGTATAGTGTATGAAAGACCATTCAATACGATCAAAAACTTTTTCCAAATCGATTTTGAGGATCATTTGACCTTTTTTCCCTTTAATCTCTTTAAGTTTGAAACTATATCTTGGATAATAATAGTATTATCAGAAGCTCTTCTATTCTTCATAAAGCTAGTTTGGAAGGGACTAATTAGGTTATTTAAAAAAGGTTTTAGTCTATTAGCTAGTATCTTTGTGATTATTTTGTATATCGTATTACACAAACCAATTGGCCTAAAATTCCTAATGTTGTTTGCATTAGGTATTTTGGGTATTAGATAAATGTAGGTAGTATTAATAATGGGAGGGATTACTTGGCTGTCGAATATGTCTGTACAAAGTTTCACAACTGAAGGACCTATGATACTCCAATATTTTTGGTAAAAAAAAAAAGGTGAAGTCCATCCGGTCCCGGGGCTTTAAAAGGCTTCAAAGAAAAGATAGCCCTTTTGATTTTAATTTCTTACAAGGGTCTATCTAGTGCACTAATGTCAACTTGGCCAGTATTTGAACTAAGGTTTAGGGGGTTTCTCCTACTGGTCATTGCATGGGAAAAGGTAAAAATGTCCTTAAAATAATTATTGACATAATAAGAAGTGGATCATTGATCCAATAACACATATCATCTTTAAAAAAATTAATTTTATTACGTATCTTCCTATTTGAGGCACAAATGTGAAAAACTTTTGTGTTGGAGTCACCTTCGTTTAGCCACATTTTCCTAGATCAAATCTTCCAGTAATCTTCTTCAATTAAGAGAAGGTCATTGTAATCTTTTTTTTAATTCTTTTTCCAGATTTTGTAAGAAACTACTTGTACCATGGTTCGAGATTTGTATGTCATTTAGACGAGCTAATAACCTACTCTTTTTTCCCATTATGTCACCAAACGTATTAGCTTTCCATTTCTTTAGGCATTGAACAAAATGTTGACAGTTCCTAAGGTAATTTGGATCACACCACATTTTTTCTAATAGGGGTTGCAATTTCGGGTGATTACACCAAAAAGTTTCTAGTCTAAAGGGTTGTTTGTGGAGGAGTCGACTTATAAGAATTAGTTCGACTAGAATGGTGTTGTGATCCGAATACGTTTTAGGTAGATGAATTATAGAGCTATTAGGGAATAATTCAATCCATTTATCATTACCAAAAATCTTATCCAACCTCTCCATTATTAAGCCATTTCTTTTATGCCTATGATTGGACCATGTAAACTTGCACCCCTTGAATCCAAGATCAACTAGATTGCAACTATTAATCTTGGACCAAAGGAATTTTGCCCGTGAATCTTTTATAGGCCAACCACCAAACTTATCATTAGCAGTAAACACATCATTAAAATTCCCTCCCACCATCCAATGACCTATATGGTTTCTACTAATTTTTTTTAGGTTATCCCACATAGCGTTTCTATTATATAAATCAGTGCTAGCATAAATAGTACTAAAGAGCCATTATTTATGTATAGGTAATACCTCAATCGTTGCATGAATTTCCTGATTTCTACGAACGAAGTTTTGGACAGTCACCACCTAATGGTTGTATAGCAGCACAATTCCTCCAGCCTGGACATTGGATGGAACTTCTATCATTTCTGTGAAGCCAAATTTATTGAGTAATTTAACATGTCTTCCCATTCTTGTTTCCAGTAAAGCCACTATGCAAGGTCTATGTGTGTCGACCATCTCTGTGAAATTCCTCCTAAAGTTTTCATTATTGCCACCTCTTATATTTCAAATAATAATATTTTTTGGATGATTCATGGAGACATTAAAGTTTTGGTTTGGTGGTTCCCCATTTTCCCTCACGGTTCCCAGAATAGGGTTCCTTCTCAAAGGTAGTGCTAATATCATGGCCATGTTCCCCATAGTTGGATCCTGGGGTGGCTTGATGTCCATCGAGTATTTGTACAATGCTAATGGGCTGTTGAGTACGTGCCTCTTTTCTTGCATCTCCGTAAAGAGAAATACCTTTACCCCGTCTAGGCTTGAGAACTCTAGGATTCGTTCTAAGATTATATTGAGAGTTTCCTCCTCCTCCATTTCTGCCTCTACAGGTTCTAGGTTTTGGTCTTGTTGTTGGGGTGGTAATGGGGGTTGATGGGGTGGTTGAGGAATGTTTTGCTCCTGGACTGGTGGAGGATTCTCCCAAGGCATGAAGATAGGGTTGAATTGAGTTAGTGTGTCTAGAGGAAAGAATGACATGTCCAGAAGAGCATTGTGAGGGTATATGGGGTTGAAGTGAGGGGGTAAATTCTAGTGATTTCTTATTGCATGCACTAGTTGAGAGTTTACTGAGGGAGTTAGGGGTTGTAGGATGTTGTTTAGCCAACCTTGGTTGAGGTAGTTGTTCATGGCTAGTCTCATGCCCTCCGCTACTAGTTGAGCAGAATACTAGGTGTTGTGAAGAATCACAATAGAGTCTTGGCCGTTGAATTGTAGATTGAATGATACTGCATGGCCAATTAATCCCATTTCCACCCATGATACTGGTTGATAGTCCTGTGCTTGTGGTGGTTGGACGTAAATTATCTGAGGATTTTCTACTTGTGGAGGAAAGGGTGAAAGGTTTTCCATGACAATTGCTCTGCGTTGCCTTAGGATCTGTATCAATCTGGGACATCTTCTTATGGTTGAAGGAATTCTGGGCATTTTGAGGAGAGATAGGAATACCTAACGTTTCTAACTTAGGCGTGTGAGCGGGCTAGGGAAAGCTTGAGAAGGATTGGGTGGTAGGGTAATGATTTGGTGTTCCACTTGCATGGCTTTTGGTTGCCCAATGCCATGGTTTATAGGTATTTCCTCTATAGGAATAGTATCCATTACTTGGTTATTTTGATTGGACAAATGTAAGCCTTGGCCATCTTTATTTGCCATTTGGCTTACATGCTCAGGGAGGGAGAGATTATGAGATCCTAAAGGAAGATTTTTGTTCGGATTTTTGGTTAAAGTAGTATAATTACCAATAGATTTTATTTTATTAGTAGGGAGGGTAGTGGATGTATTATTAGTAGAAGGATTACAAAAGTCATTTCCCCTTAATTCTTGCATGGGGTCATTTTTCCTTTTTTTTGAGTTAGACACGTTAATATCCAACGTGGCACAATTCTTATTGTGTTGGACATTTGTTCTTTTGCATGGGTAGTATTAGGATTATTAAGAAAATTCTTATTATTTTGGATGGTTTATTAGTGGTTTCCTCTAAAATCATGTGCTCATTTTCTAGGATATTAAAATTATTTTTAATTAGTAGAGAAGTGGTGGTTTTGGCCATGGTTGCCGGATTTCTCACCATTGAGTTGGCAGTATTAGTTTTATCAACCATTATATCTATTGAAGTAGGGGAGTCCTTTAAATCCTTTTATTTGTACTGTAAATATTTTTTATCAAGATACTTACCAGTGCTAGCATTGAAAAGCTTAACGGGGATACCTGGACCTTTGGAGTTATTGATTGGCTTGGTGGTATTTTGATGAATGTTCCTTTGTGCTGGCCTTTTTCCCTTACTAAACGAGATTGTTTTCCACTCCTCTTCTTGTTTTTCCATCACTGAGTTGGTTGCATGTGCTTCAGTTCCTGCTTTAATAGCCATGTCATCTAATTTGTTAAAGGTGCATCGATTTTTTGTGTGTCCCAGCCTACCACAATTTGTGCATAGGAAATTATCTCCTTCGTGGTGGATATGTTGTTTGTGTTGTCCCACATATAGAAATGGTTGAACTGGAATTTCTAAGGGGAGTTCAACACATAGCCTTGCATATCTTCCCCTTAGTGTAGTTGAGGTACAAACATTCACCTTTAGTAAACGACCAATTGCATTGCCAATTTTTTGTAGTATTTTTCCATCGTAAAATTCGGTAGGCAGTTGTGGGAGCCTAATCCAAACAGCTGTTGTTGTCAACCTTTCTTTGGAAGCTACAAAATTTGGTTTCCATTTTGTAATGGAAAGGAAGTGTCCGTAAATAAACCAAGGGCCTTGTTGAATAGCTTTTTCCATATTGTCCTTTTTTTTGAACTTGATTATAAAGTAGTCCTCGCCTAGATAAATCATTTGAAAATCTTGCGTTGGCCTTCATAAGTCTTGGATTTTCTTTTGCAAATAGTGGTGCACCATGCGGTTGGCCACTAATTTCACTAAAATAGCATACACCCATGGTTCGTAAATTCTTTGTCTATCTTCTTCTGACAAAGCAATCACTTTGATACCTCTTGTAATGAGGGAATTCTGATTGTAAGTCCTTTCTTCCGCTTGAAAGCTATCTGTTAACTCTATATCTTTATGGTTTAGGTTAGCATCAAACATCATCGGATTAGATGTTGTTAGCATGTCCTTGAAGGATAACTTAGTATCTAGGTTGGATTGTATGAAATGTCATGATCAATAACAGGTGGTTTGGGTGGTTTTTGGCTTGGGGATTCATGATTCTGGAGTTTCATTTGAGAAGTATTATGATAATGTTTGGTTGAGTGTATTTTTGTGATATCGTCAAAACTACATCGAAAATTGATGCAAAAGCGAAAATTACGCTATTAAGTTAAGTTGACAGACAAAACAAGTAACATTTGATATCAAAGTTCCCAATTGGGATATACATATATATGTAGTAAGCAAAAACTATTGTATATATCCACATATTAAATTTTATTTGATAAATTAAGTAAACAAATAGTACTCAAAAATATTATTGATAAATTTAAATATCGAAATAATTATGAGAAAGCCTCAAGTTAAATTTCAAGTCTAATAAAAAATTATATTATTATTCTATATTAATTACTGAAAATTTATATGAAATTTAATAATATTAGGGAATGGATAATATAATTAGATAAGCAAGGAATAAAATATAAATTTGTGAGCAAATATATAATATAAGTCTTATAATTAGAACTAATATGCGAAAAGTCACATATATACACGTAAATAAATCATAATAAACAAAGGAAGAATACGACAACAAAGAATCAAGGGATAGCGTAAAAATATATAAACTAATTAAATTTCTCATGCAGGAAATTTCAATTAATAAATAGAACTGATAACTTCATAATAAAAAAAATACAAAAATACTTGTTTACCCTAAAATTCAGTAACAATTTAATTTGTCTTGTGATTTTAAGAATATGTGATTTACTTCAATTCCAATTGATAAACAAGGAATTAAATAAATATATTAAAAGAATAAAGTAGATCAACTAGTATATAAGCTAAATCTCGACCTCGACCTATGACAGTCCCGAGGTATGATGATGGGGATAAATGATAAAACAACTCTAAAGAATAGTAAATGAAATAGCAAAAGAGTAATGCGCGTATATTTTCTTATCAGTAAACAGTGGGTTACAAATGAATGGGATCCCTCTTTATATAATAGAGAAGTCCTAAATAAGGTACACGTCTAATTACAGTACAAAATCATATTCGATAACTGTCTAACCGCCGAAGACCAATCCATTCCAAAATTTACGCCGTGATCTCCGGCCCGTTGTGGGTATCACGCTCTTTCCGTTGTTGAATAATAACGGTATCATCTTGAAGCATGCCTTCTTCTGACCTCAGTAAACGATATCGACCTAGACATTGGAAAGGAGCTTCGACCCCGAGCTCGGCGTCTTGGCCTTCCGACGTGGTTTCATTTTTCCCATCGAAGCACGAAATCGGGTAGCCTCGATTTCTACCATATGCAGATAGTCCCCTCGTTTCTTATAATAAAATGATAAGAAACGACTTGATCCTCAATTTTCTGGAGGTCCCGATAATGACATCATCCCCGTGATGTAAGTGCTCGAGTTGACTGAAACATCCCGTCAGTTCGGTTCCCTAAACCTTAAATGCTTGGCAGTGACGGTCGGCCACTAGCCCCACTGAACCGTCGCCGTGAACCTATAAATACATGTTTCCCATTTGAATTAAAACTTTACATTCATCTTCACCAATTTCTCTAAATCTTTTTCTCTCTCCATCTCTTCTCTTCCACCGCCTGTTGATTCGATATTTAGGACATATAGCACAAAACTTCACTTCTTTCCGCTTCATCTCCTTTGAATCTATGGAAAAAAACCCCCAAAACCATCCCTCCAAATAAGAAAGCCTCTTCTTCTTCTTCCGGCCGGCCGACGACAAAACGTCAGTGGAATCGTTTTTTCACGAGATTATTCCTTGCCCTTGTATCCTAAAAATGATTTCAAAGTCGAGAACCCTCCGTCGGTCCCTAGCCGATGTGAACACGTATCGAGGTATATTTGCACGATAACAGCGAAATAGCTCGAAGTCATGAAGGAGGATTGCAACTGGGGGCCCGAGGTTGTGGTAAATATCCCCGCCCCCGAAGAAAGCATCTCCACTTACGCGGAGGGGTTTCTAAGTGTTTACACTTATCCCTTCACATTGGGTCCCCTCGACCCAGTTATCGTCAATTTCTACAAGACATACCAGGTTACCCTCGGTCAGGTTCACCCATCGTTCCGGCGCATAGTGATTATGCTCCGCTTCTTCTCTGGTAAGGCCAAGGGGTTGGAATTCACTCTCAACCATCTTATATAACTGTATCGACCAAAGTTCTATCGAGGATTAATTAAGCTTCAATGCTAATCAACGAAGTCCTTTTTTGGAAGCATCGATGAGGACAAAGAATGAGGTTGGATGAGGCTGTTCATGCAGGTAAGGACCTTCGACCTCATCCCCGAGGAGAAGATGTCGTTCCCTGAGAAGTGGAACCCCGATTGTAAGTATTAGCCACTAATCTTCGTATTTTATTTTTTGCTTTAGGTAACACTTTAATCTGTTATGCAGCGGTACCTGGATTACTTACACGGTCTCTAACCTTGAAAACTGGGTTCGGAAGCTGGCTGCAACTTCCTCTCATGCCGAGTGCTGCTGGCGTGACTTGGAAAGGGGTAGATGAGAGGCTAAAAATCATGGTAATTTCATTTTGTATGCCTATGACATAATTTTTGGAACATTTCCTCTTACACATATTTGACTTCCTTTTACGCAGGCCTCGAGGATATTTCTGAATTGAGGCCGCCCCACCGGGGGAAGAGATGGCTCCCAAATCGGCCAAGGACAAGAAGAGGTGAAGGGCCTCGCCTTCTGATACCCTAGAGCCTAAGAAGAGTAGGGCTCATAAGCCGAAGTACGGCTCTGCTATTCTGTCTGCTGGCAAAGCTACGAGATGAAGAAAAGGAGGGAGAAGACGCCGATTGTGAGCTAGTGCCTCGAAAGAGGGGGAGCGTCGAGGCTCCAAAAATATTTGAGCTAGTGGTGGTTGAGGAGACTCATCCTTGGACTGAGGAGATCTTGGAAGGTACTCTGAACAATGTCCCCGATCCATCGGGGGTAAAAGATACTTCCTGCCGTGATAAACAAACCGCGAGTGTTTTCGAAGGGTCTGGTAGTAGGCCTTTTCGAAAGGGAGAGAGCGTCCCAAGTGACTCTCTTGAGGAAATTAATGTCGACGATTCGCCGCCTGGCCCTTTATTCTTTGAAGGGAAGTTTTGGGCGGCTCTATCCTTGGAGACCGCCAATGTAGGAACGACCCATGATGGGGAAGAAATATTTCGTGGCTGCCTTATGGGGGTCTATTGTAATGACCCGGCCGGTCGTTTCATGAGTTACCACTCCATTTCACCCATTTCTGCTTTCTCATGCATTGTTCAGCTACGTTTCTTCGTATCGTGTTGGCTGGTTCGAACTTGGAGTAGTTTTGGAGTGTTATGAATCTCTTTTTGGGAAGCTTTAGTTGGAAAAGTCAATCGGAAGTTGACTTGTGAGTAAATGATCTAGGAACTTGGATTTTATGGTTCGAATAGTCTCGTGAGGTGATTTGGGACTTAGAAGCATGACCAGAATGTATTTTGGAGGTCTGTGGTAGATTTAGGCTTGAATTGGCGAAATATGAATTTTGGCATTTTCCGGTTGGTAGTGAAAATTTTGATATCGAGGTCAGAATGGAATTCCAAAAATTGGAGTAGGCCCATTGTGTCATTTGTGACGTGTGTGCAAAATTTTAGATCATTCGGATGAGGTTTGATAGACTTTTTGATCGATTACAAAATTTGAAAGTTTTAGAATCCTTAGGCTTGAATCCGCGGGTGATTTGGTGTTCCGGTGATGTTTTGAGTATTTTGAGGATCGATACCAGTTTGAATAATGGTATATGACTTGTTCGTATTTTTGGTTGAGGTCCTAGGGGCCTCAGGATGATTTCGGAAGGTTATCGAAAAAATTGGAATTGAGTTTGGGCAGCTTCAGTTGCTGATCCTGTCATAACCGCATCTGCAGATTGGGGACCGTAGGTGCGGGCCTGCTGAAGCGAAGAAAGGGCCACAAATGTGATCAAGGTAGTGAAGGGCAGGAGCCGCATATGCAGTTAGCTGATTACACCTGCGATGACGCAGGTACGGGTAATTGATCGCGGGTGCGCTTTTGGGCGATTAAGTGACTTTCGCAGGTGCGACCTGTTGGACCGTAGGTGCGGTCGAGCATGTGTGCGTTTGGGACCGCATGTGTGGAATCCCTGGGCCAGAAGCTATATAAGCTTTCCTTCACAATTTTCAGCTTGTTCCTCCATTTTTGAATTGGATTGAGAGCTTTTTGGGAGGATTTGAAAAGGGATTCAAGTGATAACACTTGGAGGTAAGATTTTGAACCCAATACCTGATTCTATGGCATTATTTCACTGATTAGGCTTAAAATTATTGGAAATGAAGGGTTAGAAATTGGAGAATTAGGTCTTGGGATTGGAGAATTTCCATTGAGTGTTTGAGGGGCCATTTAGGGTCCGATTTTGACGTTCTTGGTATGTATAGATGCATGGGAGGATAAGGATCATATTGATGTGATTTTTATTCGATTCTGAGACGTGGGCTAGGGGGTCAGGTTTGACCAATTTCGGATTTTTGGTGTAATTTGATTATTTTCGCATGGGCTTCGTTCCCTTAGCATATATCAATGTTATGGTTCTGATTTTGGTTAGATTCGGGGCATTTGGAGGCTGAATCGAGAGGCAAGGGCGTCGCAGGCTAGAATTTGGCTTGGGTTGAGGTATGTAACACTTCCAAACTTGGTTCTGAGGGTTTGAAACCCCGAACTATGAGGTGATGCAAATGGCAAGTGACGGGCTTGTGGGCATGCACCATGAGAATTGCGGCTTGGATCATTCCATGGCACCGCTTAGTAAATCTTTCTTACTTCTATCCGTGTTTCTATCTTATGAATAAGTAAATGTGTTGTGAAATCATGCTAGATATTTTGTTAAGGCTTCACGCCGATACTGTTGAGACCCGAGAGGTCATTTCCGGTTGTCATATCATTAGCTTCATTGATATTCTGTAGTCAGTCCTGTTCATGCATTTTATATCATGTCTCAGTCTCAGTTATAATTAGTTGGCACATCATATCATTGTTTTGGGCTAGTTTTATGACATTGTGAGCCCGTAAGTGTGAGACTGGAGAGTGATAACTGAGTGAGGTCGAGAGCTTGACTGTGAGTTACAGTATAAGGGATCAGGCTGCACGCTCCAATGGTTATGTTGATGATTATGATAGCGCTTGGACTGTAGGAGAACCTCCGAAATCTGTAACACACCCCTAGTGAGCGCAATTGATGATATTGCGGGATAGATCTTCCCTAGACATGGATCTTGTCCGAAGTATTATACCTGGAGATGGATCTTCTCCATAGGGCTGGAATGGCCTTCCTCGGTACTCGATGACTGCGATCAGTGATATATATACTCCATAATAGATCTTCCCTGGGCCGAATTTCCATATACAGTACCGAGTGGTGGAGCACTTGTGAGTGGAGGTACACAGAACATTGATCACGCTATATGCGCATGGGTACATAGATATTTCATGAGTTTTATACTCCGTACTGTTCAGACTCTATCATTTACTGTTGAGATTTTACTTGAACTGCAAGTATGTCTACTTTCTATACAGTTTAATTGTATTACCTGTTGAGGTTTGGTTCGTCACTACCTGTCAGTCCATAGTTTGGACTTGTTACTTACTGAGTTGGTGTACGCACGTTACCCCCTACACCTTTTGTGCAGATCCAGTTATTTTAGACCATGGTAGCGGTTTCTGATCATATAAGTTGGAGGCTTTTCCTTGGAGATTCCGAGGTAGCTGCCTGGCGATCCACTTTCCCCTTCTCCTTCCTTATCTTCCTCTTAGTATATTTTTTGGATATTCTCAGACTATGTTAGTCTTGCTTATTTTGAACAGTTGTAGTATTTTGCTCATGACATAGTGACACCCGATGTTGGACTTGTATTTATTTCCACTTGTTTTGATTTCTACTTTTACCTTTCATCGGATTTCTATTATAAATATAGTTAATCATAAGTTTTAAATGAAACATGGTTTTTTTGGAAATAAGTTGGCTAGCCTAGTTTTACGATAGGCGCCATCACGATCAGGTCGATTTTTGGGTCGTGACATCTATGATGTTTCCGACCTAAATGCGACTATGGTTTTTGATGAGGCCCATCGTACCCTAAACCAGGTAAACTTCATCCCCCTTATTATGTTTGTTTTTACCTCCTCCTCACTGATTTTTTTCATTTCTCCATAGGTTCGAGTGCTCCATCGGGAAGCGTTCAACAAATCCTAAACTTAGCTGAACCAGTGTGAGGCTGATCTCAAAAGGCTTACTGAGGTGAGAGATGCTCTCAAATGCCTCTATGTGCAGAAAGAGGAGGAGCTCAAAGACCTCCGAGCTGAATTGGCCAAGGCTCGTAAGGAAGAGGCCGAGCTAGACGATCAGGTAACTAACCTTTTGAAAGAGTACGGTCTCTACCCACCTGTGGAGGGTAATACTTCAATATCTTAGTTGCAGAAAAAGCTGGAAAGGATCGAGCTGCTTCAAGGGGAGGTCGACCAAGTCAATGCCAACTATGATCGGTGGAAGGAGAACCTGGACCGCCTTGCTGTGGAGAAAGAGGCTGCTTTGGCTAAACTGGCGTCGGCCGAGGTCCAACTTCACGGTTCTAAAGAGAAAGGTTCATCCCAGGCCAAACGAATAGAGGAGCTCGAAGCCAAGCTTGCTGAGGCCAAGGCAGAGGTCGGGGAGATGAAGATTGCAGCTGGAAAATCCATAGCCGTGTACTTGGCCGATGCCGAGGCTACTCAGATGTAGCTAAGGGAGGCTTTCGCTTGAGAGCGATGAAACAATGACTTGACAAAGTGACAATCCTAGAGGGAAACCCTCGAAGAAATCCACGCTCGAGGTTTTGACCTCTCCGAAGAGATAGCTGAGGCTAAGGTGCTTGAAACTGATGCTTGATCTTTTTTCTCCTCCTCCGACAATGAGGACAACTAGGGCGGGTCCAATGATGGTGAGGGGCCCGAAAGAGAAGCTGACGCCGATGGAGAAACCATCCCCGGGCATAATTAGAATTTTATTTTTCTTTCCTTTTTTGCAAGACCCTTGTTGGTATCTAGTACATATTCTTCTTCATCAATATATATAAAAGAAAATATCTTTTGAATGCCTTGTAAAAATTTCAACACAACCTTATTCTTTGAACGGTGCGTTCGAGACTTTGGTTTTGGGTGACTCCCTCGAATCACCATGGCCGAGTTCAAATAAGGTTTGAACTCGAGGCATAGGACCTTTAGGGTTTATGTCGCATAATGGTGAGTCCCCGAGCCATAGTAAAGTTATTCTTTATTTAGGTTTGGGATAGTCGAACCCTTGGGTTTGGATGAAGTGAGAACAAGTTCTCGAACTCTAAGTGTATTGGCCCTTAGGCTTTTTAGATCGGGCCGATATGGCCTCCAAAAGATGGCTATTATCCCCCTCTTTCGGCTTAAAATACTTGGTGAAAATTTCTTTATGCCTTAGCATGTATTTTTTACTCATTGGGTTTTTCGAGGGTTCGATGTCGATTGAAACCCTTCTGCTTTTTTGTGCCTTAGCATGTTTGTGTTAAGATCCCTTAAGGTTTTTTGAGGGCTGATTTTATCGAAGCCCATTTTTATTATTTGCCGAGGGTAGCCTTTTTTAACTAGTTTTTTAAAGAATTTGAAGGCCTATTTTTGACTGTAGGATTCAGACGTTTCCGAGCCGCGTTAATTTGGTTGTAGACTTTGGGTATGCCTCTTGGGCTTATTGATATGCTCAAATGACACTTTAATAAATAGTTTAAGGTGGTCGGTGTCAAATATAATAACCCAAACAAGGGTGGGGTCGAATCCCACAGAGAATAAGTGTGAAAAGGTTACTCAAATAGTGTGTTACTTGGCTAAAGTCATAATTCTATCCGGTTAATGGTAACAAGAGTATGAATTGAGTTTGGTTTGAAGAAATAACTAATTGTGATATTGAGAATGTAAATAATTTGGTTAACAAAACCAAGGTTGTGTCCCATTCAATGAAGTGTAATGCTATCGGTGTTAATATGATATATTTCTAATGGAAGGTTCTTTTGATATGCAAATGATTTCTAAATGACTACCCAATATTTTCCAATAGTTGGATAGTATTTCCTCTTTATGATTTTTTCAAATATAAAAGAGTTGCAATTGAGAACAATCAGTATATGCCAAATAAAATCCACTTATTCCTAAGCGATTCTAGTAAACAAGGTTTAAAGCCTTGAGTCTTTGATATTTACTTCTACCAAATTCTAACCCACATTCCCAAGCAAAGTAAGAATTCATGGCACTTGTTAATGTTTGCAACCACCAACAATAAATAAAGAATGAGAAGTAAATAAATATCAACCAACCATTATACATATATTCAATGTTAAACACCCATTAACATAACACCCATTTAGGGTCCACAAGCTTAGTATTTAAAGTTAGCTACACATACTAGAATACAAAAAAATGAGAATATTTAATGCCATAAAGCTTACAAAGTGAAAGATTCTTGACCCAAAAGCTTCCAAAAGAGAGGAATATTAAAGCCTTGTATTGTATCTCCCAACATCAGACACGATGCCCCACAAAACTCCAATAAATCTATTTATAGTGGGTCAAAACTCGGGACAAAAGTTGGACAAAAAAATACCCTTTTCGGTTAAATATGCGACCGCATATCTGTCGCATAACAGACATGCGGTCCGCATTCTTGACATGGCCATCGCGTATTTCAACCCTAGTTTCCAGGCCTTCATCGTATTTATGGTTTGCAGTTCGCATTGTAGAAATGCGATCGCATTTTGCGTCGTATTTTCTACCTTCAGTAACCTTTATGTTAAGTTTGTGGTCGATTGTGCGGCTTGAAACAGGTTATGCGATCGCAGACTGAACTGCATTTCTTGCGCTGGACTTTGCCCAGAAAACTGCTGTAGTTTCCGATTTCAATGTGCATTCTGCGGCTCGCATATTAGATTTGCGATTCCTTTTTGCTCTTTTCTTGTCTTTCTGTGGCTTTTTGAATTTGTTTCCATGCTCTTAAGTCTTTAAACCTCATACACTGCAAAAACACTAAAATTACGTAAGTATAAAAGATAATTACATCTAAAGCAAGCTAAAATCTAAGCAATTTGTAGCAAATGTGCCGAAATTCTCCGGCACATTAACACCCCCAACTTAAACTCTTGCTTGTCCTCAAGCAACTAAGACAACACTATCCTATTCTAGAGTCCATCTACAAGTCCATCTACAAGATATGAAACAATAGCGACCATGGATGGTGTTTGTTGTTAGTACTACAAGCATGCATTTTCGATTGTTTTACCCTTCCTAAACCATCAATATATACAAGGAAACGAATCAACTTGTGAAATTTTGAGCCTCAAACAATGTGAAAAAATGTTACCCTCAGCTGAGTGCATTTGCATTTGACTCAAAAACTCAACTTTTGTCCAACCTCACAATTCATGTGCCCTCACTAGAAAGAAAGTCCCAAAATCACAATATTTACAATGACAACAAAAATGGACTAATTCACAAATACACTCACCCTCAAAAAGAGTTTCAAGTGTTACAACATACCATGCCATAGGCTTGCCCTTATTTTAATTCATCACTGTATTCTAAGAACGCTCAGTTGGAGATCCCATAAGGACTTTTTAATCTTGTAATGTAGGTTTGAGGAAGGGTCGGATAAGCATTTGGGTACAAGTTACTTCACCTTCCTTGAACACTAAACACATTCTTCTTTCTTGTTGCTCTTTGCTTCTTTTCAAACCATATAGCCTTCATTAGCTTCAACTTTTCCACCATTTAGCTACCTCAACTACCTCTTTTATTCTCTTCAAGGCTCCTTATGTATAAATACTCACACTTCTTATACTTTTTTCTCTTTCTTTTATTTTTGCTTTTGGAGCTTGAGTAGTTTCACATTTTGAGGTACACTTTCCTATGCTCATTGCATAACCTTGCCAATTTCCATCTTGACACTACACCCCCAACTTAGGCTTTTAGCCTCATTATCAATGCTCAAGGAGGGACAGGTTCAAAAGAGGGGATTATTTCATAAAAAGGAAAATGTTTGTAATGAGGTAGCCAAAGGAAAAGTTAAAGGCTCAAATGGGGTGACTAGTGATACTATCTGTACAATGGGTGGCTTGAAAGGCTAACTGGTTTTCCAAAAATCACAAAGACTGCCTAAGGTCATTTCTCCAACCAAATGTAATTATTATAAGTATTGAAAAACCAACCGGGAAAGTTCTAGATGGCAGAAGTAAACACAAGAATTATTTACACAAAGAGCTCACACACATGGCACATGAACTGTTTGGCTTACATTGTTTGAAGCCCTCGAGTCAACACATGGCAACTCAAAGCTTTCATCATATATACATGAATAACTCTAGGTAGACATAGAGTCACAGAGCGAGCCTCAAGTTCACATAGTTGATATCTTTTTTTTATTTATATTAATGGAAGGGTATATGCTATATACAGACACACATGCTTGAAACTAAACAAGTACACCAAACCGGTCAACATGCTTCATTCTACTGTCCTGGTTCTACTACTGGAAATCGCAAAACACCAATATATACAGAATCACAAAACACAAATGAGTACATAAGTTTCCTTATACCACAAAAACATAAACATGTACAACAGTTGCTAATTTCACACAAATATATACAAGGCTATCACCCCCAACTGAAAAGCATGCATTGTCCCCAATGCATAAGAACAAAAAAAATAGAGTTTAGGGGCTCCCTGAGGTGCACTAAGCATTATGGGAGTCAGAAGTCGGCTGAGTAGTGGTAGGGTCACCCTCTGAAACTGAAGCTGGGACCGATGAGATCTCGGTCTGAGGAGTGACCTCCACTGATGGAGGAGGGATCTCTGGCAGACCCAATACTAAAGCTTGGGCTTGTGAGCTGCTAGCCTCGCCCGCTGATGGTTGAGTGGCCGATGGATCTGCAAGGGCGGCCATGTCTGCTAGCGAATGTGTTATGGCTACTTGAATTGCTACATGTTCCTCGCCCTCGACTGTAGGAGCAACAATCTATTTATCCTTCTCCCGAGGGTCTTCATCCTCCTCCTCATCTTCTCCCTCTTGGCCCTCCTCACCCCCAGATTCTATAGAGTGCCCGGAGTCCTCCTTAGAAGGTATCTCAAAATGTGCAGGAGGAGCTGGATACTGGGAAGCTCCGGTAGTCGGAGGTGCAATGTCTGTTATCAGCGTGGAGAAGTCAAGGTCCAGGCGAGGTGCTATGGTGTCTGCTCCCTGCTCACCTTCCGTGGGCAGGAAGAATGATAGATCGCACTCCAAAGACTACATCTTGTGGAGTTCCATCTTCATAGTGGCAACTTCCTCCCGGAGCTTTGGCAAGTCACTAACCTCACCTCGCTCTATCTTCTCAACTCTCACCTCAAGCTGTTGCAGGCGATCCCCGTGCAATATTTGTTGTTGGAGTATTGTCATTGAGGACTGTATGGGAGTCAAGGCCTATCGGATGAGGGTAGGCAAGTTCTTCAGAAATGGTCTACCTTAGCGTTGGCATGCTGAGCTATGAAACCAAGCCACGACACAGCTGGCAGTGCAGTAGAAGGCTGAGAGGTGTGTTGTAAAGTGGGTTGTGAGGCGGAGGTGGATGCAACTGGGGGCTGAGGGGACACATGAGTCTGGGAATCTGAAGGCTCTACATCAGCCGGAACCTGAGCCTGAACCTCTGAGGGAGAAACAACATCACAAATGCGTATGATATCAATATCCTTCAGCTCCTTCCCTGTCTTATCAGTGTGTGGCATGGTAGGGACATTCACAGCCTTATAGTGGGTTGTGATCAAGCAGGGAAATGGAAGAGAAGTGGTGTGTTGCTTTGCCCGGATCCCTATCTCTCAGAAGATAAGAGCTCCCACATCAATCTTAATACCCGCCATAATACATGCAATGAGAAGAGCTTTCTGAATGAATATGTCAGTCTCGTTTCTTGATGGTATCAGTCGTGAGGTGACAAAGTGGAGCCAAAATCAACCCTCTCGTGTGAGATCCTCCTTGTATATTTTGTACACAGGGTTGATCCAAGCATGAGTCCCCTTTGCTATCACCGAAGCAATCCAACTATGCTCATTTTCCCTATTTTCCCATTTGGCAGCATACTCAGCTGTGCCCGGTCTCCAGCCAGGGAAGTACAGCTCATTAATTGTCTTACTGCTACAGAACACACTCTTCTCCCGAACCAGGACAGTGTCACAAAAAATCCTATTGCGTTTTTGGTGAGCAATGCTGAAGGCTCCATACGATGCATAGAACTCACGGACAAGAGTCTCATTATAGACAACAGGCGGTTCAGTGAAGCACTCCCATTTTCGGCCAGGATTTTCTGTTTGGTGAGCCCCTCTCTATATAGTGCCCTAGACCCATCAACCCCAAATAAGAGTTAGAAGTCATCTCCGCTTTTCCTTCTTGGCTCAGCTTGTAGGTCAACTGAGGTTAATATCTCCTCCTCATCAGACTGGGAGGGACATGGAACATTAGGGTCCGTTCGTGATCATTTTGCTTGTGACGCATGACGACAGGAGGATGCCCTTTTTTGGGCAGAGGCTGTATGCTTCTTGGGAACCATATCTACACAAAAGTGAGATGTGAGCGACATTGTAGGCAACAGTGAAAAGAAAATAGAAAAACTCAAGAAAAAGTTAAGAATGCAATAGGTTATGTGGTCGCATAACCACTATGCGGACCGCAAACTTGTCGCAAACTTGATAGCTCTTTAACTGATCTAAGTCTGCGATGGGTTATGTGATTGCATAAACACTATGTGGTTCGCATAACCATCACAAACTTTATTACATAGAAAATAAAATTACAAAATGTGATCGCAAATTCCACCGCAAAGTGGGAAATGCGATCGCAAAATGGCCGCAGAAAGCATGTTATTAAACTAGGTGTTCTGTGTCAGTATGCGGTGACTTTGCGGTCGGCATATCAATTATGCGATCACAAAGTCACCGCATTTGATCATCTTCCTCAGCCAGATAGGGTTTAGTTATGCGGCAGAAATGCGGCCCGCATTTTATTTTGCGAGCCGCAAACTTCATTGTTCCCAACGTTTGAACTAACTATCAATAATGGCGGACCTAATTTTCACTACCCAGAACCACCAAAACACACTACTTAACTAAGAGCACATTACAAACAGGTCTCTTACTACAAAACATGAAAGAAAACACAGAAGAAAAAAAAAGAAAACATGAAGCAAAAAATAGGAGAAACAAGAACAAGAACAAATGTAAAACCAAAGCTTGCAATATTGGAATTGGGACAAGGAAAATATAACAGTGACGTTGTTTATGAGCACACTTGGAATTTTAGTTCATGCACTAGTCATTTTTGCCTTCTCCGTTCCTTTTCTCTTTTTTTTTTCGTTTTGTTTTGTTTTTGATAAAATAAAAAAAATTCTTTTTGTTTGTTTTGAATGAAGAGATGCGAGGGGTATATCTACACGATTTGCGGTGGGTAAGTCACCGCATAACACACTATGCAACTGCATAAGTGTTATGCGGTGGAATCAACAGAGTTGCTGGAGTGCCAAAAGTGTGGTGCACTATGCGATCACATAGTGAAAATGCGGTCCGCAAAGTGCATAACTTGTCGTATCTTTATAACCAATTTTACCCAAACACACTGTGTTGGTTTGTCACCAAAATGCGATCCGCATGGTGAAAATATGACCGCATATGTGCAACAAACTACCCAAGGTGATTTTTCTTCCTTTTTTCATGCAATCTACCCCATGTTATGATCTTTTGAATCCCCTGCACTCTAACACAAACTTTAAATTGTTCAATTAAATCTATCTAACAAAAAATTAAAAACTTAAAGGCAAAAATGGGTGTTACCACACATGGGTTGCCTCCCATGAAGCGCTTGATTTATTGTCGCGGCACAACAAAGTTGGCGTTCCTTTGGATTCACTCATTGGTCGGGCATGGACCATCTTTGAGAGCCAGCTGCTCCACCAAATGTTTTTCTCCATCTGTGCCCAAGTAGGCTTAACTCGCTGGCCATTCACTTTGAAGGTTCGGAGTCCATCCTCTGATTCTAGTTCCACAACACCAAAAGAAGAGACATTTACCACCTTGAACGGACCAGACCATTTTGATTTGAGCTTGCCCGGAAATAATTTGAGCCTTGAGTTAAAGAGAAAAACCAAGTCACCCGACTTGAACTCCCACTTCAAGATCATTTTATCGTGGACGAACTTCATCCTTTCTTTATACACAGCTACACTTTCATATGCATGGAAACAAAATTCCTCCATTTCATTGAGTTGTGTTAACCTCAAATTTGCAGCTTCAGCTTAGTCCAAGTTCAACCTCTTCAGAGCCCTCATGACTTTGTGTTCCAGTTCTATGGGTAGATGACAAGCTTTGCCAAAGACTAACCGATAAGGATAAGTGCCAATGGGAGTTTTGTACGTCGTACGGTACGCCCACAATGCGTCATCTAGCTTCCTTGACCAGTCGGTCCGATTTGCATTAACAGTCTTTGCTAGAATGCTCTTTATCTCCTGATTGGAAACTTCAACTTGGCCACTTGATTGGGGATGATAAGGTGTGGCCACCTTATGCTTGATGCCATATTTCTCTAGTAGCACTGTGAAAGCCTTGTTATAAAAATGAGACCCACCATCACTAAGAATGGCTCTAGGAGTGCCAAACTGAGCGAATATGTTTTTCTTTAAGAATGCGGTCACACTTCTTGCCTCGTTGTTTGGTAAGGAAATTGCTTCAACCCATTTGGACACATAGTCCATAGCTACCAAGATATATTTCATCCCACAAGAGCTTACAAAGGGACCCATATAATCAATTCCCCATACGTCGAAGATTTCAATCTCCATCACAAAGTGCATTGGCATTTCATGCCTCTTGGAGATTGATCCTTGCCTTTGGCATTGGTCACAAGCCTTGACCATTTTATTGGCAT
Source organism: Nicotiana sylvestris (assembly GCF_000393655.2). Classification (NCBI taxonomy): domain Eukaryota; kingdom Viridiplantae; phylum Streptophyta; class Magnoliopsida; order Solanales; family Solanaceae; genus Nicotiana; species Nicotiana sylvestris. Next base: position 65,593,856 of record NC_091066.1, read on the forward strand.
CATGATAAATCGATGGCCAATAATAACTGCATTCAAGCACCTTAGCCGCCGTCTGATTTCCCCTATGGTGACCGCCAACCGATGAGTCATGGCATGCCTTTAGAATTGGCAAAATCTCTTCTTCTGGAACACACCTTCTAATGATGTTGTCAGCACAAACACGGAACAAGAATGGTTCTTCCCAATAGTATTGCCAATAGTCTCTCAAAAACATCTTCTTTTGATAGGACTCCAATCCATCTGGAATAAGGCCACTAACCAAGTAATTAGCAATATCGGCATACCAAGGAGAAAAAGGGCTAGATAGTGCCAATATTTGTTCATCAGGGAATGCATCGTTGATTTCAAGATCTCCCTTTGGCCTCCCTGCCTTTTCAAGCCTTGATAAATGATTCGCTACTTGATTTTTTGTTCCCTTGTGATCCTTGACCTTGAAGTCAAATTCTTGCAACAACAAGACCCACTAAATCAATCTAGGCTTTGCATCCTTCTTTGCCATGAGATAGCGAAGAGCAGCATGATCTGTGTACACTATCACCTTGGATCCCAACAAATAAGCACGAAACTTCTCAAAGGCATAAACAATGACAAGAAGTTCTTGCTCAGTCACTATATAATTCATTTGTGCTCCATTGAGTGTCTCGCTTGCATAATAGACTGAGTGGAGAACCTTGTTGTGATGTTGGCCAAGCATTGCTCCAATGGCTATACCACTAGCGTCACACATGAGCTCCAAAGGAAGAGACCAATCGGGTGTGACAATAATGGGTGACATGGTAAGCCTTTATTTCAATTCCTCAAAGGCTTGGAGGCATTTCTCGTCAAACACAAATTTGGCATCTTTCTCAAGGAGTTTGCACATAGGATTTGCAATCTTGGAAAAATCCTTGATGAAATGCCTATAGAATCCGGCATGCCTAAGAAACTTTAGACACCTTTAACAGAAGTAGGTGGAGGAAGCTTGGAAATAATCTCGATCTTAGCCCGGTCAACCTCTATGCCATATTTTGAAATTTTATTCCCCAATACAATGCCTATCCACCATGAAAAGACATGTCCCCTAGTTGAGCACAAGGTTGGTCTCCTCACATCTCTTAAGCACTTGTCTAAGATTGTTAAGACAATGCTGAAAAGAGTCACCTACCACCGAGAAGTCATCCATGAAAACCTCTAGAAAATCCTCCACCATGTCGGAGAAAATGGACATCATGCATCTTTAAAAAGTAGCGGGAGCATTGCACAAACCAAATGGCATCCGGCTAAAGGCAAAAGTTCCATAGGGGCAAGTGAATGTCGTCTTCTTTTGATCCTCCAATACTATGTTGATTTGGTTGTAGCCGGAATATCCATCAAGGAAATAATAGAATGACCTTCCCGCTAGCCGATCAAGCGTTTGATCAATAAAAGGCATAAGGAAATGGTCTTTGCATGTGGCACTATTGATCTTTCAATAATTCATACACACCCTCCAACCGGTCACTGTTCTTGTTAGGATGAGCTCATTTTTATCATTTTCAATTACGGTCATGCCTCCCTTTTTCGGCACACATTGCACCGGGCTCACCCAAGAACTATCGGCAATAGGGTAGACTACCCCGACATCCAACCACTTAATGATTTCTTTCTTTACACCTCTTGCATTGACGGGTTCAACCGTTGTTGATGTTCCACACTTGGTTTTGTCTCACTCTCCATTGGATCTTTTGATCGCAAATTCCCACGGGAATCCCTAGGATGTCCGCAATTGTCCATCCAATGTCTTGCCTATGCACCTTCAAGACTTCTAACAATTGTTCTACCTTCATATAATTCAACAAGAAGAAACGATTACGGGTAAAGTATCATTGGATCCAAGAAATTTATACCTCAAGTGTGGTGGAAGTGGTTTGAGCTCTAGTTGCAGTGGCTCGATAATAGAAGGCTTTGCGGGCAGAGTGGCTCTATTCTCCAAGTCGAGAGAGAGCTTTGCCGGAGCATAAGTGTAAGACCCAAGCCCCTCCAATGCATTTAACGATTCCATATACCCTTCATATCTTCACCATCAAAGTTCACCAAAATAGCTGCCAATGCCTCGCCGAGGCATTGTTCTTCCATTTTCATTTCAACCGCATCCTCTACTTCATCAACAACATCGATCACCGAGATACTTTCATACTCATGCGGTAGTTTCATACCCTTGATTACTTGGAATGTAACCTCTTCATCATTAACACGGAATTTGATCTCATTCCGTTCCGAATAAATTAGTGATCTTCCCATGGCAAGGAATGGTCTCCCCAAAATGATAGGGATCTCTTTGTCAACCGTACTTGGTGTCTCATTTACCTTTTCCTTTACCTCTTCTCGATTCTCTTTTTGCACTTGTAACTCTTCCGGAATCTTTTCAACTTCGACAACACTTGGGTCTTCAACCTCAACCCTTGTTCGGACTCTTCTACTTCAGCCATTTGTTCACCCTCTCCTTGTAGTAGCTTCCCACTCCGAGTAGTAATTGCCATAATATGAGAAGTTGGGCCACTCCCACTACCCCTTGGGTTCACAATTGTGTCACTAGGGAGTGTTTCCTTTTGCTTTGGATTTTGTTCCTTAGAGAGGTCTCTCATTTGCATCTCCAATTTTTGAATGGATGCGGTATGAGAGCCAACACGATCGGTCATGTTTCTCATAGAAGTGTCAGACTTCTTTAGATTTTGCAATACCCGTTCAAGCATGCTTTCCAACTTGGAATCACTTGAGTAACCTTAATTTGAATATTGACCCTTTGGAGGAACATAAGGATTTGAACTCCGATTTGAGAAGTGGTTGTTGTTATTCCAATTTCCGTGATTTGAGCCACCTTGGTCATTTCGCCATTGTTGGTTACCTTGCCCTTGCGGGTTAGGCCTCCATTGATTTTGTTGTGCTTGACCTTTGTATTGTTGCCTTTGATACCCTCCTTGAGGGTTGTTGATGTAGTTTGCTTCCTCAAAATCTTCATTTGATATAGGTTGCACATCCTCCACCACATTCACTTTTTTTGTTTGACTTTCCGTGAATATTTTTGTCAACACATTGACATTTGTGGCAAGCCCTGCGGTTACTTGATCTCTCTCTTGATTGTCCTTAATTAGGTTGGTCAAGGAGGTAGAACCATATGAAATTCCACATGTGGTGTCCTCGGAGTGCCAAGCTTGATTATGTTGTGCCATTTTGTCAAGGATCTGTGTGAACCTTGTAAATGTCTTGTCCATAAAAGATTCGTTAGCTGCATTCTTGGCTATAGATTGGTTCGTCGGATCTAAGCCCATGTAGAATTTTTTCAACATGATGGAATCTAGAAAACCATGATTGGGAGACCTCACCAAATATAATTTGAACTGATCCCATGCCTCATGTAGATGTTTTCCCGGTACTTGATTGAAAAAGAAGATTTTATCCCAGAGTTCAGATTTCTTACTTTGCAGGAACCATTTAGTTAAGAATGCTCGATCAAGTTCGGGCCAAGAATGAATTGAGTTTGGTGGAAAATTCTGAAGCCATTTCCTCGCGTCTCTAGCTAGTGAGTACTTGAAGCACCTCAACCTTAGGGCATCAGCAACAACGTTGTTTTGCTTGTGCATCACACACTCACCCAAGAAGTTTCTAAGAGGTTATGTTGGATCATAATCAGTAGAATTCCTGAAAAACCCCTCCGCTTTGAGCATAAGGATTAAACCATGTTCCACCTTGAAAGTTGCAGTGCCAACGAACGGAGGTACAATAGCATTTGTATCCTCAATGTACTCCTCTATGTCCGCAAAAGGATTTTTTTCCATTTCTGCCTCCATTTCTTCTTCATATTCGGCCATGTTATCCTATAAACACCAAGCAAAACAAGCAAAGTTTGATGGAATAGAATAAGACGTAAAGTAAAATACACACTAATTAGTAATTTCAAAACCGTATTCCTCGGCAACGACACCAAAACTTGATACACTCAAATTACACTTTAATAAATAGTGTAAGGCGGTCGGTGTCAAATATAATAACCCAAACAAGGTTGGGGTTGAATCCCACAGGGAATAGGTGTGAAAAGGTTACTCAAATAGTGTGTTACTTGACTAAAATCGTAATTCTATTCGGTTAATGGTAACAAGAGTATGAATTGAGTTTGGTTTAAAGAAATAACTAATTGTGATATTGAGAATGTAAATAATTTAATTAAAGAAACCAAGGTTGTGTCCCCTTCAATGAAGCGTAATGCTATCAGTGTTAATATGATATATTTCTAATGGAAGGTTTTTTTGATATGCAAATGATTTCTAAATGACTACCCAATATTTTCCAATAGTTGGGTAGTATTTCCTCTTTATGATTTTTCCAAATATAAAAGAGTTGCAATTGAGAACAATCAATATATGCCAAATAAAACCCACTTATTCCTAAGCGATTCTAGTAAACAAGGTTTAAAGCCTTGAGACTTTGATATTTACTTCTACCAAATTCTAACCCACTTTCCCAAGCAAAGTAAGAATTTAATGGCACTTGTTAATGTTTGCAACCACCAACAATAAATGAAGAATGAGAAGTAAATAAATATCAGCCAACCATTATACATATATTCAATGTTAAACAACCATTAACATAACACTCATTTAGGGTCCACAACCTTAGTATTTAAAGTTAGCTACACATACTAGAATACAAAAGATGAGAATATTTAATGCCATAAAGCTTACAAAGTGCAAGATTCTTGACCCAATTGCTTTCAAAAGAGAGGAATATTAAAGCCTTGTATTGTAGCTCCCAAAATTAGACAAGATGCCCCCACAAAACCCCAATAGATCTATTTATAGTGGGTAAAAACACGTGACAAAAATACCCTTTCCGGTTAAATATGCGATCGCATATCTCTCGCATAACAGACGCGTGGTCCGCATTCTTGACATGGCCATCGCATATTTCAACCCTAGTTTCCAAGCCTCCATCGTATTCATGGTGTGCGGTCCGCATTGTAGAAATGAGATCACATTTCTCATCGCATTTTCTACCTCCAACAACCTTATGTTAAGTTTGCGGTCAATTCTGCGGCTCGCAAACAGGTTATGCGATCGCAGACTGGACCGTATTTCTTGTACTGGACTTTGCCCAGAAAACTGTTGTGGTTTGAGATTTCATTGTGCATTTTGCGGCTCACATGTTGGATTTGCGATTACATGTACATATTTGCGATGCCTTTTTGCTCTTCTCTTATCTTTTTGTGGCTTTTTGAATTCATTTCTATGCTCTTAAGTCCTTAAACCTCATACATTGCAAAAACACTAAAATTACATGAGTATAAAAGATAATTGCATCTAAAACAAGCTAAAATCTAAGCAATTTGTATCAAATATGCCGAAATTCTCTGGCACATCACTTATTATCCAACAATATTTCAAACTTGTTCGAAGTGTTAGTAATAGAGAATGATGACTCGTCCTTGCGCATAGGCAAGAAATATCTTTCAAAACATACTCAAATATCACACCAATGACAATGGTTTATATCAACGCTTAGAACCCAGCATATATTCTTTTCATACCTTTCCCTAAGTTTTAACTCATGCCAAGGTGATTTAAAATATTCATGTGACTCTTTCTAACATCCTCGCCTCAAAAATTTACTCTAATGCATTCCACACTATGAATCGCTCCTTTTGCAACATCAAAAATCAAGGTCTCTACCAATCCTTTGCAAATCACGTGCCCTCACAAACAAACCACAGAGAAAGTAGTCCACACATTCAATATAAGTTCAAATATATTCTAAGGACTCAAATATAGAAAGAATTCGCTCACTCTCACGAAGAAACTCTTACTCCACCCAAGCTCGTACCATAGGTTTTTCCATAGTGCAAGTCTCTATTAATTTAAGCTCGCAAAGTCTAGGATTAAGTAGGACTTTATAGGTTGTAATGTAGGTTGTCTAAGTCAAAATTACGAGTAACAATTAAACTTGATTTGTGGTTTTAAAGATATGTAATTTAGTTCAATACTATTTAATAACCAAGAAGTATAATGTATAGATGAAAGAAGTAAGTAAAATCAAACTAGGGAACAAGCCAGTCTCGACCTCGAGCTAAGGCGTCCTCGAGGCATGTCAGGAACAATAAAGTAAGAACAAATAAACTAAAGGACAATTCTGATGAAATATGAGCAAGAAAGTATATAAGTTGCCAATGATTGATGATGTTTAGAAATGATTGGGGTCGTCTTTATATAGTAGGTGAAGCCTAAATAAGGTACATTTCTATTTGTAGCAAGGAATCTTATTGGGACAGTTGTCTAACCGCCTACTACGGAATTGTACTAACTCGTACAAATCTATTCCGAATTTCACGCCATGATCTTCTACCAATCATGGATATCTCGCTCTTTCCATTACTAATTTATCCCTGATGTTACTCGAAGTCTATATCCATTGGCTTCGATTGATACCAACCTCGATCTCGAACTCGATATATTAGCTCTTCGATGCAACTTCCTTGACCCAATTTCTACCGTATACAGATAGTCCCCTCGTTTTATGGAGTGTAATGACAAGAAACGAATTGAGTCTTTGAGTTTCTTTGCTTGTTCTCCCCGAAATGCCAAATATTCCAATCTCAATTTTTCCTTGCTCACGTAAACAAAATGGTCAAAACATCAAAAACTATTCTACAAAAGGAAACCCCCTCAAGTTCGGGTTAAGGAGCGCGCCAAATGTTGGTCTCAGAGGGAGACCTTTGAAGAAACCCATACTCGGGGCTTTGTTCTTTCGACTAAGATCGATGGATCTCGAACGACAAATTTAACAAGAGTTTGAGTAGCTCTTAGTCCAAACAGTCAATGAGGTAAGGTAGCCCTTGGGCTTGATGGTTGAGTGAGTGCATGCTCGAACTTGAAATGAAATTCGCCCTTAGGACTCATGCACATTCTTAGACCTGAGATGAGGTGGCCTTTGGGCTCAAAAGATAGTCCCCGAGTGAGAATTTTCTCGAACTCGGATAGCCCTTGGGCTTAGTAGTCGAGTGAGTACTTGCTCGAACTTGAAATAAAAAATAGCCCTTAGGCTTTGTAGGTAGTCCTTGAGTGAGAGTTTGATCGAACTATGGTTAAGGTAGCCCTTGGGCGTTTATGATCAAGTAAAGATTTGCTCAAACACAAAATAAAAATAGCACTTAGGCTTTATGGTCGAGTGAGGATTTGCTCGAACTCGAAGTAAAGTTAGCCCTTAGGCTTTATAGATAATCCCTAAGTGAGAGTTTGCTCAAACTCGGGTTAAGGTAGCCCTTGGACGTAGTAGTCGAATGAGTACTTGCTCGACCTCAAAATAAAAAATAGCCTTTAGGCTTTGTAGATAGTTCCTGAGTGAGAGTTTGCTCGAACTCAGGTTAAGGTAGCCCTTTGGATTTTATGATCGAGTGAGGATTTGCTGAAACTCGAAATAAAAATAGCCCTTAGGCTTTATAGATAGTCCCCAAGTGAGTGTTTGCTCAAACACGGGTTAAGGTAGCCCTTGGGCTTTTGTATTTGTTATGGATTTCGGATGTATCTAATCCGTGTTGATTTATCCATATCCTTTTTAGTTTGGAATTCTCCCTTTGGCTTATTTTCCATATCACTTCGAGCTTGCCCGAAGTGTCAGTCCCTTTAGTGGGTGGTCGTGGCCTATGAAATCGAGGGTCCCCTTTAAGGTCTTATGATCTCGAAATGTTAGTAGTTAGATTTTGTTAGTTTTTCGGACGACAATCCTCAAGCGTGGAGTTAGTTGTTCGAACTTCCATCATGGTTGGCCCTTAAGCTTGTTTACACAATAGATCAAGAGTATAAAATAGGAAATATTTCTAAAGGTAGGGGATATCGGCAAGGAAAAATACTTCTCTTAATAGATGATTATACATGTCCGCATGTTTGAAGTTAGGGTCCGAACAACCTATACGGGCACGGTTCATACGACCGTTTGACCCTTCCAACATCTTCCTATCGAGACCCCACTATCATGAAATGATTACCTTAAAACAAAGTAGACATTCGAGTGTAATGCCACCCCAGTACTCGAGGCTTATTGTAGGGAACCTCATATATTATTGAATTGCTCCAAGTTAGCATGGACAATGGTTTCCTCGTTAAAAACCTCGCTGGATAAACCCATTTGAAAAAAAACGGTCTAATAAAAAAGAGTTCAACGCGCGATTTAAGGTCCAAAGCTTTGCGCTAATCCTTGTCGATAGCGTGCAAGTGTTAGACGAAAAAATGGAAAGGATTGGAATGGGGTCATACCTTTATACATATTTTGGATATTTAACGTGATCTTCCTCGGTATCAAGCCCCCGTTAATGTTGACCTCGATCATGTCTCCTCTTATTTCATGAGAAGCTTTAGCCAGACCCGCTGCCTCTATGGTCTCTGTTGTACGGTTGATATCGATCTCTATTCAACCTCGACTCTCGATAAATGTCCCTTTTGATCTTCCTCGACCCTAATCTTCAATTGATACCGATTATGTACATCGACCCAAGTGACAACCGGGTACTCGATTAAACTTTGCTTGAACTGCTGTGAAGCTATGGAACTCCGAGTGTTGAGACCTTAAGTGAAAGCGTGAACAACCTAGTAATTGGTGAACGGAGGTAAATCCATTCTCTCCGCTTGGAACCGAGATACGAATTCCCTGAGCATCTCGTTATCTTTCTGCCTTACCTTGAAAATGTCCAACTTCCTCGTTGTAATTTTAATGGATCCGGCGTGTGCCTTTACAAAAGAATCTGCAAGCATAGCAAATGAATCAATATAATTAAGGAGTAAGTTATGATACCATATTAAGGCACCCTTCGATAGAGTCTCCCCGAATTTCTTCAGCAATACGGATTCAATTTCGTCATCTTCCAAGTCATTTCCTTTGATGCTGCATGTATACGAGTACGATAACAAAGAATCAAGGGATAACATAAAAATATATAAACTAATTAAATTTCTTATGTAGGAAATTTCAATTAATAAATAAAACTCATAACTTCATAATTAAAATAATAAAAATACTTGTTTACCCTAAAATTTGAGTAATAATTAAATTTATATTTAACGATATGTGATTTAATTCAATGGAAATTGATAAAAAAGGAATTAAATAGACATATTAAAGAATAAAGTAGATCAAACCAGTGTGTAAGCTAAATTTCGACCTCGACCTATGACAGTCTTGAGGTATGATGATGGTGGATAAATGATCAAACAACTCTGAAGAACAGTAAGTGAAATAGCTAGAGAGAAATGCGCGTATATTTTCTTATCAGTGAATAGTGGGTTACAAATGAATGGGATCCCCCTTTATATAATAGGGAAGTCCTAAATAAGGTACACTTTTAATTACTGTAGGAAATCATTCGACAACTGTCTAACCGTCGAAGACCAATCCATTCCGAAATTTACGCGGTGATCTCCGGTCCGTTGTGGGTATCACGCTCTTTTCGTTGCTGAACCATAATGGTATCATCTTGAAGCATGCCTTCTTCTGACCTCGGTAAATGATATCGACCTTGACATTGAAAAGGAGCTTCGACCCCGAGCTCGGCGTCTTGGCCATCCAACATGGTTTCATTTTTTCCATCGAAGCACGAAATCGGGTAGCCCCGATTTCTACCATACAATACTATTAGGATATTTATACATAAGATAAGCATGTTAGATATAAAACAAAAAATAATAATTAATGAAAATATTGGTATTTTTTTACAAAAATAATAAAAGACTTATATTTTTATACTTTTGATGAATTCAAAATTATATTGTTAATTCGTTAGAGCAAGATGTAAGATTCTCTATCTAGAAACTTCCCTCTCCACTGACTTGCTCTCCAAGCAGCGGTTAGGTTTGGCGGAAAAGACGGTTGTCAATGGTGAAAGGTAGAGGTAAAATACTAGGAAGACTAAGGAAGACACCAATAGTAGTTCTCGGAAGCTCACTAACAACAACTAAATTTCCTACAACACATTTAGTTTCTTAGAAAACATAGGCAGTACCAATGGTAGCTCCAAAGGTTCAACAACAAAGCGGGAGGAACGACAAAGGTAATTTTCCTCAAAATGATAATTCTCCTCCTCGTCTAGTTGAATTGGGCAGCGAATCGCCTAAGGCTGATAGTGGAATGATAAAAGTGGTGAATGAACATATTGTCTCAACGTCAAGTGTTCAACTATGTTGCAACCTCAAATAAATGCACATGCAGATGAAAATTCCCATAAATTGATACCTAACAGGAATCCACTAGCTCTAGCATGGTTTAATTTGTTTGCTAAAAATCGGATGGTTTCAAACAGGATTGCTATGGCTTACATTCCACCGACGGTTGTGGATGGTAATGTGGATATTCAATTGGATCCCATGAAGACTGCGAAAGTTGTTGAAAAGACTCGTTGAGCAGGTTGGGTAGTGCTATTGGAGTTCCCCTATTTGCTGATGGATGTACAACTAATCAATTGAGAATCTCTTTTGCCAGGATGCTAATTGAAGTGAATATAACAAAGCCACTACCAATTGAAGTTAAAATACATGATCCATCTGGCATTATATACCATCAAGTTGTTAGATTTGAATGGAAACCTGAATTTTGTTTAGATTGTCAACAGGTTGGACACGTGTGTAAAATCACAGAGGAAGTTCATGGTAAACCTCAGAAAATGCAGAGGGTGAAGTGCAGATTTCATCAGGAAACAAAAGAATGGAGAAGCCTGGGAAATGTGCCATAGAATAAAAGCAAGGTTCAAGAACCAATTATACAAACTGTGTCACCACCCAATTTCTCCCTATGTGAGTTGTTGTGATGGCACCTAGTCTCTACGACTAGGTAAGCCTAACACTTTGCGGAAAATGATATAAAAGCATGAACATTAACTACTAACAGTACAAATATCTAACAAGTGTTAACACCCAATTTTTTCCTATATATTTTTAATATAAATAATACTTTCAAAATAGAATATATATGCATATATAAGTATGTCCAAGCATTTCATTATTTTTCCCATAATTTTTAAGGTTTTAAACTGATTTATTTCCCTTTTACATTCATGAAATCCCAATAATTATAACCAAAATTATTATTTTTGATGATTCATTTATTGGATTCTTATATTTATGCCAAAATATGGCTAAGTTAATTTTTATATATTTTTACAATATTATTTTGTATTTTTTAAAGTTAATTGCACATAATTGCAATATTAGCCATTTTTAGGTTTAAATTTGTCTCATGTTTGTAAAATGGGATCCTATATTTGTAAATTATTAATTTTATATTATAAATTATGTTAATGCTATCAATTTATTTTCAGAAATTTATTTACTATATTTTATAAATTAAAAGGGAAAAGTGGCTATTTTAATTTTAGCCCAAATTAGGTTTCAATTATAACCCAAATCATGCCATAATTACCCCAGCCCAATTCTAATTTTAACCTGACCCTTGACCCAATTAAATAAATCCAACCCTGATCCCTACCTACCCCATTCAATCCAGGTCGTTGATCATTTAGATCAATGGCCACTAGCTCACTTCCCATAATTAAACCCAAACGACCACTAAAACCTAAATCATTTCCCACCACCCGCCGCCTCTGAATCCCTTCTCTCTCAATTCTCTCTGCAACCCCTCATGAACCCTAGCCGCCGTCATCTAATTCCACCCTAATCCACCTTAATCCATGGCCTCTCATGGCCATTTGAGATGTGTATCGGCCTGCTATGGCTCTTGGGTATTTGTTTCCGTAATTTCATGGACAAATATCGAAGAGGTCTGGTCCAGTCCTTGCTCGAATTCAATCTTTGGTCCTTTTCGGCCATCCATTGCTATTCAAGTTAGATTTTTGACTTTTTCGGCTAGATCGGTATTTTTTAAAGCCTTTCTCACTTTCTCTGGGTTCTTTGAAACCCTAGCTCTAAGAATTGTTCGATTTTTCTTTCAGATATGTGCTTGTTACAAACTTTTTAAGTGTTTCTCGAAGGTTCTTTGATTTTTCTTTCAAAATGACTCTTCATGTTTCAACGATTAGGATTCTCTTAGCTTCTTTTAAAGATTTCTTCTCTAATTTTTGGTGTTGCTTTATGATTTTACTATGTTCAACAAATTGTTTATGCTTTCCTTCTACTTGATTCAACATGTTGAAAACCCTAGGTCTTTTTGTCCTATCCGAGTTCAGAAATTGACCTTGTCTGTTTGAATGTATATTTGTTCGATCAAGTTATTTGTTTCTGACTCTCTTTCCCATGCTTGACTTATCTGATTTGAGTTCTTATCATCTCTTAAACTCGACTACTATTGAAGCCCTAATTTCTTAAAAGGGATTTTCTTTACTTATCACTACTGTGAGACCTTTACTTGTTTCTGACTCTTTTTTTACCTATTGCTACGCTTTCTCCACTTTTGATTCTGTGCAACTACTTGACTTTGTTAACTACCGTGCTTCGAGTGGATCTCTTTTACTACTAAGTCCTAGTTTATTCCTGCTACTACTGTATGCTTATGTTGTTTCTTTTACCAATGTGTTTGGCCTTGCATGTTTGATACTGCTGTTCATTTTATTTATATGTTGAGGTGCAGAACCATGATTCTTTCTTGATTGATTCTGACTCCCTCAATGTTGCGATTGATTTCAAAAGCTTTTCTTATGAACCCTAATTGTATTCGTTTGTTCAAATTAATTGATTTCCCTCCTCTAATTACTGTGGTGTTTTACCTTGTTGAATCCTTTCCCAAAACTAAGCATATTTTGTACTTAGACTTGATTACTTGCTTCATGCTTTTACAGCCCCCTTATATGGCAATAATCAATATGTCCCAAACTGATTTCTTTCCTTAATGAAAACCTGTTAGTATCCGTTAAGCAGTAATTCCTTAATTAAAGGGGATCACTTCTGTTAATTGATTCTGATTATGATTATTTCCATGTTTATGTTAAGACTTTACTTATTACCTTAATTTCTACTCGTTTTCAAAACTATAAATACCATACCCTCTTTTCTTTTAAAGACACGAACAATTTAAGTTCAAAATACACGCTTACACTCAAAAACTCTCTCTTTCTTTACTGCTACTTGTGCTATTGCTTTGTCTAGCCGGCTGAAAGCCACGACTAGATTGTGGACTCTTCCTTGCTTTACCTTTTTGCACTTTGCTTCTTTACTTGTATGTCCTAGTTAATTTTTTAAGTCTCAACAACAACATGTTTCTTTAAGTTGCTTCAGTTTCTCATTCTTGTCTACTTCTGCTTATGTTTCTGCAGTCAAGTTATGTTACCAACATGCTGTAATATGTTCCCTTTCTCTCTTTAAATTAATGCTTACCTATATGTGTACTCTGTCAGTCATTTATTTTGCATTTTCTACCTTAAGAATCCCAAACCCCCATACCCCTATATGTGTTTGTGTTGCTTGGATGGTTTGTGTCCATGCCAGCATTAACTATTGTTGTGCATGATCAAACCAGACCCCTGCTGGGGTTATACAATGAATCACATGATCCCGTGCCCTCTTTGAATGATTACTGACTCTGTGTAGTTTGAGTTTCACTAGTACATCTGTTTTCAAAATCACCCTTTACCACATACTATTTTCAACCCAGTTTTTTTATAAATCTCTATTCTGCACTTCCACTATACTCTTAGAACCTAGATTCTGCCCCTCATGTGTGAGACTTGCCTTGGGACCCTTGAGTTCCCTGTGATCTTGGACACATAAGGGTCGGCCCTTTCACACTGCACTCATTCCATTTGGTTATGTAAACCTGGGTGTGAGCACTGCATGGGATCCCCTGAGATCCTTAGGGAACTTTAACATACTCAGGTATGAGAAAGGCTTTAAAACATTGACATTGAAGTGATTAATTATATAACTCAGACAAGAAGTCACGATCAGGCTTCTTTTGGTTGTAACTCCTTATTTCTGCACTTCTTTTGTAGTTCAATCATTGGAGATGTAATAATTTGTAAACAATATTGGGGAGATTAGTGAAAAGGGTGGGTATTTGTACATTGTGGGAATATTGGGTAGATAACATGCCTATATGGTCTATTTGCTTCAATTATGGTCTGTTAGATAGCATGCCTATAGGATCAGTAATAAATTCTGCATGCTTCACTTTCATAACTAGAAACCATGACTATAGGATTAATGCTTTATTTAAAATAAATTCTGCATGCGTCACCTTAACACAACTACAAATCATGTCTATAGGACATAAATGGCTTTAATAATAGATAACATGCCTATAGGGTTAAAAATCAGCTTTCCAACTAGAAATCATGCCTATGGGGTATAAAGTAATTAAAGCTCAATTTAACATGTATCCAAACTCGTTTCCCTTAGAAATCATGTCTATAGGTCCAAAGTCAGCCTTCACACACTTAAATACCATGTCTATAGGATATAAATAGCTTATAGAAATCATGCCCATATCATTTTTTAAAATAATTTAGTTGGAAAAACCATCTAGTTCATGTTGTTATCCTGAATTGGAATAGTTAATTAATCTGCCGCTTCTTTAGTAAGTGTCTCAAACACTACTTCGACTTAATACCGTTAGAAAGCATGTCTATAGGATCTGAAGTTGTCTGTTTAAAATTAATCACTGCCTTACTGCATCAATATAGATATCATGCTTATAGGATATCATTATTACGTCTAGGCAAGCCTTATGTAACTACTTGAATAAAACTGAAACTGCCTTCGTTAATTATCAATTGCTACAACCAACAAGCAGGCCTGATTCAGACTTCTTATCTGAGCTATATAATGAATCTGGTTCTGACTCAAATCCTCTGCTTTAGGACTCTAAAAATTCAGACTTTAACTGTGCTCGAGTAGTGCTATTTATACGCATTATTTGCGGAGGTTTATATGAGCCTTCTAATTTCTTACATGTTTCCCCTTTAAATGTAGTCCTACGCGTTTTTGTATGTCGCCTTAGCCTTTTTATCTTTAAACACAAGGGTTAGCCTAAAATCCTCCCCCATTATAGGAATAGTAGTCCTAAAATTCCTCCGATAATGATAGGAGTGGGACGGGTAATAGCACGCAATAGAGGTCGAGACGAATCCGCGATTTAATACCTTTACGGGGTGGGAAGGGTAGATATGGATATGATGACCAGTGCGCTAATACCACATGTAGCCCCTATTATGAGGAGTGATTACAAGGTATTGCATTGATGTAATCCATATTACAAACAAACCTAGGACCCCTTTACATTCATCATCATTCTTAGATTATAACTCTTTTCAAAACCTTGCTTTATTTAATCGTTTTCACACACTTGTGTATTTAAAATACCCTATTATTTGAGCCTTATTTTTTTACTTAAAATTGCACAAATTCATAAAAATTATCTGGTCGGGAACCACACTAGTGGATCCTGAGGGGTTTCTAACACCTTTCCCTTGGGATAATTTCAAGCCCTTACCCTATCTCTGGTTATCAAACGTAGTTTTAGTTGAACCCCATAGGTTCCCTAATGCACCTTAAAATCGTTAGGTGACGACTCTTCAAAATTGCAAAACCCCTTTCCCAAAAGGAAAGAGTTGTCCTAACCAAATATCATAAACCTGATTTCGCGAGAAAAAAGGGGCGCGACAGCATGGCGACTCTGCTGGGGACCTTTAGGCTTTTACCATTTTAGATTATTCTTGTGAATTTGTACCTCTGCCTATGTGCAATTATCTGTTTAATTCCTTTAAGCATATAATTTCTTCTTTAGAAGCATAACTGACATATCTTCCTTGTTTTCTTTACTTTATTTATTTAAATTATGAAACTGTTGTATTTAACGCTTTCTTAATGTGCAAATACATGTCAACATGTTTTAATTATTGCATAATCATACTCACTATCATACTCCACTTGTGCCAAAACAAATACTATAGCAGCACTTATAATGAGTGGTTGCGCTCTTCCTATATCACTACCCCCTAAAATTGGAGAGACATATTTGTGGTAAAACTAGTCGATCAGTGGTGCAGTCGATAATTCCGAGCCTCCCCCATTGAGTTGTCCGCTCAAGGGTATCAATCTAACACTCCATAGAAATCTTACTTTGTTTAAATTGTGTATGCATCATGGTCAAACCTAGCTAGATCAGTTATGTTGTCCACATAATGATCCTTTAAAATAGCATTGTCCAAATTCCACTGGGTTTCCCTAAACCCAAAACAGACGTCGTTACATTCTATGAATTTATTTGGAGAACTAGATGTTCATGCTAATCATTGATGTTAAATAGTAAAATTCAGTGGGGGAAAGGTCTAACCTTATTTTCCTTGAAGAAATATGAGGCACGAAGTCCCCAGGTTCGGTATGGTCACCAACATCCACCCAAGGTTGCTTAGATGGTGAAAAGATTTACACTCTAATGATCAAAATATCGTCAGAAAATATTTGGAAAATCTACCATCCCTTTTGGAGGTCCAACCTAATAACATGATCATAAAAGCTGCCACATTGTTTTGGTATTGTGAAAGGGCCGTATTCTGCTTTGGGGGCATTGAGGTGACACCTTTACTGGAGGAGATAGGAGGACTAGCCGGTCTGGTATTGAAAATTCTGGGCTTGCTAATTCCTGAGAATCACAAAGGTAGGGGCTTCTTTAAGATGACGTGTTTGAAGAAGAATCTGGAATTAACATGCTTGAAGGATTCATACATCCCATTTGATTATTTGTATGAAAGGGATGGTCACAGAAAATCTTGCCATACCTACTCTGGCGAGTTTTCCATCACATCCTTGGGACACGTCCATCGTAGGGTTTTCGTCTTCATATTTTGCTTCCTAGGCCTAATTGTATTTCCGATGAAGAAAGGTAGAATTCATACTAGGCTAGCTATGGTAACCAAAACCCTAATGGAGGGGATTAGTTAGCAGGTATTCAACATTGTACCTATTATTATTGCAGACATATACCGAGCCTTAGAGAAGTGTCAACGAGGAGCGAAACACTTCGAAGGCTGCAATCTGCTACTTCAACATTGGCTCATAGAGCATCTCTAAAAAGGCAAATATCGACAAGAAATTCAGCGTAGAGACTAGGATGATCACATCGCTTTCCATCATCCAAAGCGAATGAATTACATCCCCAACATGTTCGCTCAGCCTGAGGATGCTAAGGGATGGGTTGAGCTATTTGATAATCTGACTGGGGGACAATTTCAGTGGATGTTCGAATAGTTTCCGACAGAGGAGTTCATCGTCCGATCCATAGATGCATCTTTCCTGATACTAATTGGTCTTAGGGGAACCTACCCTTACGTACCTCTGGGAGTTTTGAGGCAAGCTGCTAGTAAGCAAGTCATACCCAGGGTCGATAAGATGAGCCACTTTCGAGCTGACTTCCAAGGCGATGATAGTCCCTACAAGTGCCAAGCACAACACATGTGGCATAGAAAGATCATAATGGGGAGAGACACCATAGAGCAAGATAGATACACGCCAATTGTACTCCTTTCTATTCAGGTTGGTTGGAAGATAATCACGATGGTTTGGGCTAGCCAGGGTTTGTTCGAGGCCACATGATTATAGACAAAAAGGCCGAGGTGCAAGTCAAGTACAACCAGTTGCGCAAAAGGATCCGTGAGTGTGAGAGTGAACATCGCGAAATACAAGAATCCAACCAGAAGTTGATCGAAGAATGGAAAGACATGGCTACAAACTCCAACAAAAGGCTTGGATATTTAGAGGGAGGCATAGTGGAACTGGAAAGAATGTTTCACAAAAGGGTCGAAGATTGTCAAGAAGCTAAAGGAATTGAAGGTGGATATCTAGACAGAGCATATCTGTTGCTAGGGCTTCGCGAGTTGGGGAAGCTGTTCAACGAAGCCAAGGATGCCGAATCTAGGGAAGGTCCTTCTGGGACCAAGTAGATAGGAATTTATCTTTGCTTTAAAATGTAACAAGGGCAATGGCCATTAGTAACTTTTATTTTCTGTTTATTTAATGTCGATTTGGGATTCTCCTTACCTTTATCAATGAAATGAGGCATTTAGCATTCCAAGTTCTCAAAATCAACTTGTCGCTAGGACCACCTCGGGCACAATGAGGTTCCCAAATTAGGACACGATTTGCATTCTTGAACTACGTATTTAAATATTGCAATACTTTTTATGATCCTCACTAACTTGATTACCTTTTTGTTTTATTTTGTTTTGTTATTCTCCTCCCCAAAGGTTAGTTCATGCACTCTGGCAACATCATTTTATTCCACGAGATCCAGGGGCCCTCCACCCACTCCTCCTCTTAGCCCTTCTAAGAACAAAAACAAAGGCAAAATGGAAGTTTTGAACAATATCAAAAAAGAGAACACAACAGTAGAGGCCACTGATGGCCATGGTATTCAGGTTCCCAACGAAAATGTATCACAACTTCAGCAAAAATTGTTAAAGTTTCAAGAAGAGCTCGATCATGTCGGGAATCTAGCCAACCAATCCTTCTCCTTCAGCACCACAGACACCAACTTCCCCAATGTTCAAAATCCCACACCTCCTCAACAACAACCAAATCATCCCACTGCTCCAACAAAGAACCAATGCAACACTTTCCATACTCCGAACAACATTCTACTACTCATCCCCGAACCGCAAAAATCCGCAAATGATCCTCACTAACTTTGTTACCATTTTTTATTATTTTGTTTTGTTATTCCCCTCCCCAAAGGTTAGTTCGTGCACTCTGGCAACATCATCTTATTCCACGAGATCCAGGTGCCCTCCACCCACTCCGCTTCTTAGTCCTGTTAAGAACAAGAACAAAGGCAAAATGAAAGATTTGAACAACATCAAAAAAGAGAACATAATAGCAGAGGCCACTGATGGCCATGGTATTCATGTTGCCAACGAAAATGTGTCACAACTTGAGCAGAATTTGTTGAAGTTTCAGGAAGAGCTCGATCAGGTCCGGAATCTGGCCAACCAATCCTTCTCCCTCAGCACCCCAGACACTAACTTCCCCAATATTCAAAATCCCACACCTCCTTAAAAACAACCAAATCATCCCACTGCTCCAACAAAGAACCAATGCAACACTTGCCATACTCCGAACAACATTCCACTACTCATCCCCGAATCGCAAAAATCTGCAAATGACCATTTCCACGCCCACACACCATGCCACCACAACAATCCCATCTACGTGGAGACCATGCCACTCTCCACCCAACCTTTATCTTGCACACCTGAGTTTGATGAAAAGGATCTACTCATCTGAAACTTGGCTGAAGAACTTAAGAAACTAACCAGCCGAATTCAGGGCGTCGAATGAAGTAAAGGGCTCTAAGGGTTGAACTATGAAGACCTCTGCATACAATCGGATATCGAACTACCGAAGGGGTACAAACCTCCTAAGTTCGAGATGTTTGATGGTGCAGGTGATCCAAGGGTCCATATGAGGACATACTGCAACAAGCTGGTCAGAGTAGGAAAAGATGAAAGGATCTGCATGAAACTGTTCATGAGGAGTCTGAAAGGAGATGCGCTATCTTGGTACATCAGCCAAGATCCCAATAAGTGGTCGAGCTGGGTAGGTATGGTATCTGAATTTATGGACAGGTTAAGGTTTAACATAGAGAACGCGCCAGACGTGTTTGTATATCCAGAATCTAAAGAAGAAGCCCACAGAGACATTTCATGAGTATGGTAGTCGCTGGAGGTTCAAAGCTACTAAGGTCAGACCTGCCTAAGAAGAAGAATAAATGAACAAGTTCTTTGTCCGGGCTCAAGACCCACAATATTATGAACGATTGATGGGGATTGAGAATCATAAGTTTTCTAACATAATCAAACTAGGGGAACGAATTGAAGAAGGTATTAAGAGCGGTATGGTTACAAACTTCGAGGCCTTGCAAGCTACAAATAAGTCATTTCAGTCTGGTGGTATGTCTAAGAAGAGGGACGTAGGGGCCGTGATGGTCGCACAAAGGACCAAGTCTCTTCTCAAATACCAAACTTACCTAATACATCCACTCATATATCAGCCAACCCCAAATTACCAAACACCCTCCTACCAAGCTTCACCACCAACTTATCAGTCATCTCCACCCCCTGCATATCAACCTACCTCACCCAGATACTCCCAGCCCACTCATGTCTACCAAACATACAATGCCCAACCATCTTATTACCCATCATTAACCCTCGTTAGCAAAAATTTCCTTAGGCCCCGACCTAATTTTGATCGGAGGCCTCCAAAACAATACACAGCCATCACCGAGCCCATTGACCAGCTATATGAGAGACTCAAAGCCGCCAGTTATGTTACCCCCCGTCCCTGCTACAACCCCTAAGAATCCTTCTCAGTGGGTTAACCCAAACAAGTCTTGTGCAGACCACTCCATTATGAAAGGACACACTATCGATGAATGCCGCTCTTTAAAAGATAAGATACAGTCTCTGATTGATAACAAAGTCATTGTAGCAAAGGAAGCCACTCTGAACGTCTGCAATAACCTCTACTAGACCATAATGGCGGGGGTATTAACATGATCGAAATGGAGGACGATTGGGATCCGAAGGATCCATCAATTTGATTGCAAAAGGCAATGACCCAAAGAAACCAGCAGTAACTCTCAATCCGATTATAGTCTAGATCCAACCGTCTGAGAACACCGAGGTAGATATGTCTATGCCTCTTGAATTTGAAGCAGCGACATCAGCAAAGGCACCAGCACCATTTGAGGATGTAGTCTTTCCACCTAAAGAACATGTTCCATTCGAAGTGAAGATAGTCGCACAGATCCCAATGGTGATGTCCACCATACCGTCATTTTACACAAATGCCATACACTGGGATTATACAGCCGAGGCAACAAGAAATTGTTAGGTCAGAATTGAAAGACCATCGCAGCCTAGGGTATGACAAGAACTGGTAGAGTCTATACCCCTGAACATCTAGCTGAATCAAGCAAGCAGTCCTCCAATCGGCCTCCCCTCATTAAGACAGGTCCGGATGACCTTTGGAGGAAAATACAAGCCAAGGAGTATTCGGTCATTGACCAGTTGAACAAGACGCCAGCACAAATATCCATCCTCTCGTTGCTGCAGAATTCCAAAACACACAAGAATGCTCTGTTGAAGGTGCTGAGTGAAGCCTACGTGCCTAGTAACATCACTGGCGAGGAAATGGCTAATATGGTGGGGCTAGTGCTAGAAAGCCACGAAATCACCTTTTATGAGGACGAGCAACCGCCTGAAGGGCCAGGTCACAACAAAGCACTACACATCACTATACAATGCGAAGACTATTTAATCACCAGGATCCTGATCGACGGGGGTTCCAGCCTTAACATTTGTCCTTTGGTAACACTCAAGAAGTTGGGTAAAGGGCTGTATGGGATAAAAGAAGGAGAAATCAATGTGAATGTTTTTGATGGGTCTCAAAGGTCTACCATTGGTGAGATTAGTCTGTGTCTGCAGATAAAACCAACTTGGTTCGAGGTCGATTTTCAAGTGATAGATGTGCCAGCGTCCTACAACTTGATGCTATGATGACACTGGATTCATGCTGCTGGGGCCGTAGCTTCAACGCTGCATCAGGTCGTAAAGTTCGAATGGAATCACCAGGAAGTGATCATTAATGGTGACGGTAGCAATCCTATATACAGTCGCCAAACCATTCCGGCAATTGGAGGAAGAAGAAAGCTGGGTGGAGAAACTTACCACCACATCGAGCGGGTCAATTCTTTGACAAAGACAAATGGTGGGATAACAAGATCGAGAGTACATTGAACTGGAGTGGGTACGAACCTGGCAAAGGACTCGGCAAGAATTTCCAAGGCATCTCTAAACTTATAAAACCCAAGAACATGGCACTACTTTCGATTTGGGATATGAATACACCTGGGAGGAGTTCAATAATAGGTCGCCACCATGGAGCGGTCCTTGCTACCCGTTAGAGCAAATAATACCGCACCTGAAGCAGACTTTTCAACAGGCCGACATTGTCTATGAGACAGATAAAGAAGAAGCACTCGCGACAATGAAAAACTTGTTTCTAGAGGACAATGATATGAATTGTTGTGTTATTCTCGAGGAGGAGAGACAGGAAGGTCCTTCCATACAAGTTATGAGCAGAGGGGCATACCACAACAATTGGACTATCAAGACCACCAGAGCCCGATGAGCCTCGGGGTAGCAAGGCTAAAACAAGCACTATTCATTGTTTTATTTACTGAATGGTTTTTCTTTTCGCATTTTTCAAATTCTGCGATAAGATTTTCAATTTTCAAACCAATTATTCAATTTATCAAAGCATGCTTGATTTTTCCAATGAATTAATATTTATTTATATCGTTTTCCTCCTTATTTTACCAATACAACATTACTATTACTTATCTTGATGAACCAATGACTGTGACATGCAATGAGACAATGCAACAAATGTACATTGATTCAGAAAAAAATGACATACCTGATGAGACTGTCAAAGAAGTTGAGAACACGAATCTGCATGCACCTATCGCC
The DNA here is from genome assembly GCF_000393655.2 of Nicotiana sylvestris. Taxonomy (NCBI): domain Eukaryota; kingdom Viridiplantae; phylum Streptophyta; class Magnoliopsida; order Solanales; family Solanaceae; genus Nicotiana; species Nicotiana sylvestris. The sequence continues at coordinate 65,616,324 of NC_091066.1, forward strand.
ATCAGAGAAGAAAGAATACACAAAGTGTCTAATGGGGTATGAGGACATATTTGCTTCGTCGTATGGTGCCATGACCGGTCTGAGTACGTCTATTGTGGCTTACAAACTGCCAACCGATCCAAGGTGTCCACCGGTAAAGCAAAAGCTCAGAAAGTTCAAACCTGATATGAGTCTGAAAATCAAGGAAGAAGTCACTAAGTAGATCAAAGCTAAGGTTCTCAGGGTGGTTGAGTACCCGACATGGTTAGCCAACATTGTTCCAGTACCAAGAAAGGTGGAAGGTTAGAGTCTATGTCAACTACCGGGATCTCAACCAGGCTAGTCCGAAAGACGACTTCCCTTTACCGAATATACACATCCTGATTGACATCTGTGCCAAGCATGATCTATAGTCATTCGTGGATTGCTTCGCTGGTTATCATCAGATCTAGATGGATGAGGAAGATGTTCAGAAAACAGCTTTCATTATGCCGTGGGGAGTGTATTGTTACAAGATGATCCCATTCAGCCTGAAGAATGCAGGGTCCATGATACACTCAAATTATACTTTAATAAATAGTGTTAGGCGGTCGATGTCAAATATAATAACCCAACAAGATTGGGGTCGAATCCCATAGGGAATATGTGTGAAACGGTTACTCAAACAGTGTGTTACTTGATAAAGTCATAATTCGATTCAGTTAATGGTAACAAGAGTATGAAATGATTTTGGTTTAAAGTAATAGTTAATTGTAGAGTTGAGAATGTAAATAATTTGATTAAAGAAACCAAGGTAGTGTCCCCTTTTATGAAGTGTAATACTATCGGTGTTAATATGATATATTTCTAATGGAAGGTCCTTTTGATATGCAAATGATGTCTAAATGACTACCCAATATTTTCCAATAGTTGGGTAGTATTTCCTCTTTATGATTTTTCCAAATATAAAAGAGTTGCAATTAAGAACAATCAATATATGCCAAATAAAACCCACTTATTCCTAAGCGATTCTATTAAACACTGGTTTAAAGCCTTGAGTCTTTAATATTTACTACTACCAAATTCTAACCCACTTTCCCAAGTAAAGCAAGAATTTAATGGCACTTGTTAATGTTTGCAACCACTAACAATGAATGAAGAATGAGAAGTAAATAAATATCAACCAACCATTATATATATATATGTATATTTAATGTTAAACACCCATTGACATAACACCCATTTAGGGTCCACAACCTTAGTATTTAATGTTAGCTACACATGCTAAAATATAAAAGGAAGAGAATATTTAATGCCATAAAACTTACAAAGTGAAAGATTCTTGACCCAAAAGCTTCCAAAAGAGAAGAATATTAAAGCCTTCCATTGTAGTCTCAAAGTCAGACGAGATGAACCCACAAAACCTCAATAAATCTATTTATAGAGGGCCAAAATCCGAGACATAAATTGGACAAAAATGCCCTTTCAAGTTAAATATGCGACCGCATATCTGTCGCATAACAAACATGTGGCCCGCATTCTCCTCATGACAATCGCATTTCAAAACCCTAGTTTCCAGGCCGTCTTGGCGCTGTTGATTTGTGGTCCGCATACCAGGTATGCGATCGCATTTAGCGTCGCATTTTCCACCATTAGATTTCTCTCCATGAGTTTACGGTCCATTATGCGGTCCGCAAACCTATTATGCGATCACATTCTGGACCGCATTTCTTGCACTAGATTTTGGCCAACATTTTGTTGTGGTTTACGATCTTATGCGCATTATGCGGCTCGCATGTGGGATTTGCGATCGCATCTTGGACCGCATTTCTATATTTGTGCTACATTTTACTCTTTTCTTGTCTTTTTGTGGCTTTTTGCTTTCATTTCCATACTCTTAGGTCCTTAAACCTCATGTACTGCAAAATCACTAAAATTACATAAGTATAGGAGATAATTGCATTCAAAACAAGCTAAAATCTAAGTAATTTGTATTGAAATGTGCCGAAATTCTCCGGCATATCAATACCCCCAACTTAAACTCTTGCTTGTCCTCAAGAAACTAAAACAACACTATCCTATTCTAGACACCATCTACAAGACATGAAACAATAGTAACCATGGAGAGTGTTTGTTGTTAGTACTTCAAGCATGCATCTTCGATTGTTTTACCCTTCCTAAACCATCAATAAATACAAGGAAACCTAATCAACTTGTGAAATTTTGAGCCTAGACCAATTTAACAAAATGTTACCCTCAGTTGAGTGCACTTGCATTTGATTCAAAAACTCAACTTCTGTGCAACCTCACAGTTCATGTGCCCTCACTAGAAAGAAAGTCCCAAAATCACAATATTTACAATGACAATAAGAAGGGACGAATTCACAAATACACTCACTCTAAAGAAAAATTTCAAGTGTTGCAACACACCATACCATAGGCTTGCCCTTGTTTTAATTCATCGCTTAATTCTAAGAACGCTCGGTTGGAGATCCCATAAAGACTTTTTAAGCTTGTAATGTAGGTTTAGGGAAGGGTAGGATAAACATTTGGGTACAAATGACTACACCCTCCTTGAACACTAATCACATTTTCTTTCTTGTTGCTCTTTGCTTCTTTCCTAACAACATAGCCTTCATTAGCTTCAACTTTTCCACCATTTAGTCGCCTCAACTACCTATTTTATTCTTTTCAAGGCTCCTTATGTGTAAATACTCACAACTCTTATATTTATTTTTTCTTTCATTTTTTTTATATATTGCTTTTGGAGCATGAGTAGTTTCACATTTTGAGGTTCACTTTCCTACGCTCATTGTACAATCTTACCAATTTCCGACTTTGCAACACACCCCAACTTAGGATTTTAGCCTCATTCTCAATTATCAAGAGGGACGGGTTCAAAAGAGGGAATTATTTCACAAAAAGAGAAAGGTTTGTAATGAGGTAGTCAAAGAAAAGGTTAAAGGCTCAAATGGGGTAACTAGTGATACTATCTGTACAATGGATGGCTTGAAAGGCTAACTGGTTTTCCAAAAATCACAAAGACTGCCTAAGGTCATTTCTCCAACCAAATGTAAGTATTATAAGCATAAAAAAACCAACTGGGCAAGTTCTAGATGGCAGAAGCAAACACAAGAATTATTTACACAAAGAACTCACACACATGGCACACGAACTGTTTGGATCACATAGTTTGAAGCCCTCGGGTTAACACTTGGAAACTCAAAGCTTTCATCATATATACATGTATAACTCTAGGTAGACATAAAGTCACAGAGCGAGCCTCAAGTTCACATAGTTGATCTCTTCTGGAAGGGTATAAGCTATATACAGACACACATGCTTGAAACTAGACACTTACACCAAACCGGTCAACATGTTTCATTCTACTATCCTGGTTCTACTATTACACCCTTGGAAAAGAACCTGGTGAAGAAAAACCAAGGGGAATTCATTGCTAATTACTAAAGCTGGAGAACTATCTACTTGTTTTTGTTTTTTTTATATGCACAAGGATAACATAATTTTTTTTCCAAATCACAAAACACTAATATATACAGAATCACAAAATACACATGAGTACATAAGTTTGTTTGTAACACAAAAGAATAAACATGTACAACAGTTACCAATATCATAAAAGTATATACAAGGCTACCACCCCCAACTAAAAAGCATGCATTGTCCCAAATGTATAAGAACATAAAGTAGAGTTTAAGGGGCTCTCTGAGGTGCACTAAGCGCTATGGGAGGCGGTAGCCGGCTGAGTGATGGTGGGGTCTCCCTCGGATGCTGAAGATGGGAAAAATGAGATCTTGGCCTGAGGAGTGACCTCCACTAATGAAGGAGGGATCTTTGGCTGGCCCAATACTGGAGCTGGGGCCTGTGAGCTACTAGCCTTACCCGCTGATGGCTGAGTGGCCGATGGATCTACAGGGGTAGCCATATCTGCTAGCCAATGTTGTATCGCCATCCGAATGTCTGCTTGCTCCTCGTCCTCAGCTCTAGGAGCAGTAATCTGCTTGCCCTTCTCCTGAGGGCCATCATCCTCCTTGGACCACGAATGCTTCTCATCCTCGCCCTCATCTGCCTTCTCACCCTCGGACTCAGTAGAGTATTCAGAAACCTCCTCATCGGGAATATCAATATGTACAGAAGTAGTTGGAGACTGGGAAGCCCCAGCAGTCTGAGGTGCAATGTCTGCCATCAGGGTAGTGAAATCAAGACCTAAATTTGGTGCTGCTGTGTCTGCACCCTGCTCACCTTCCTTTAGCAGGAGTGATGATAGATCGAACTCCAAAGTCTGCATCTTGTGGAGCTCGGTCTTCATAGTGGAAACCTCCTCTCGGAGCTTAGGCAGGTCACAAACCTCAACTTGCTTTATTTTCTCAACCCTCAACTCAAGCTGTTACAGGCGATCCCCATAAGTTGTTTGTTGTTGTTGGAGTGCTATCACTGAGGACTGTATCAGAGTCAAAGCCTGTTTGATGAGGTTCGGTAAGGTCTTCAGAAGTTGGTCTACCTTAGCATTAGCATGCTGCGCAATGAGACCAAACCTCGAGATGGCTGGCAGTGCAGCAGAAGTCTGAGCAATGGTGGATTTAGAGGCGGGTTATGTAGTGGAAGTGGATGCAACCGGAGCCTGAGGGGACACAGGAGTCTGGGACTCTGAGGGCTCTACATCAACTAGAATCGGAGTCTTAACCTCTAGGGGAGTAACAACATCACTAATGCGCGTGATGTCAATATCCTTCAGCACATTCCCTGTCTTGTCAGAGTGTGACATGAGTGGGACGTTCACAACCTTGTAGAGGGCTGTGATCAAACAGGGGAATGCCAGTGAAGTGGCTGTCTGCCTTGCTCGAATCCCTAAATCTTGGAAGATAAGGGCACCCACATCGATCTTGATTCGCGTCATAATGCATGCAATGAGAAGAGCCTTCTCAATGCTTATGTCAGTTTCATTTGTGGACTGTATTAGTCTAGAGGTAACAAAGCTAAGCCGAAATTGACCCTCTCATGTGAGATCCTCCTTTAATATTTTGTGCACAGTATTGATCCAAGCATGGGTCCCCTTTGCTATCACAGATGCTCTCCAACTCTGTTCATTCTCCCGGTTTACCCATTTGGCTTTGTACTCAGTTGTGCCCGGGCTCCAGTCAGGGATGTAAAATTTATTAATAGTCTTAGCGATGCAGCTCACGTCTTTCCCCCGAACTAATACAATATGACAGAATACCCTATTGCGCTTATGGTAAGAAGTCCTGGAAGCTCCGTATGAGGCATAAAACTTATGGACGGGGGGTTTTATTGTAGTCATCTGGCAGCTTGGTGAAACACTCCCATTTTCTTGCTTTTACGTTCTCCCAAATATGGGGGTGCTGCTCTTTAAGTCCGCTCATGCTCACTTGTTTCTCGGTAGGGATTTTTCTCTTTGTTAGCCCTTCTCTATAGAGTTCCCTAGAACCATCAATTGCAAACCGAAGTTGGAAGTCATCACCCCTTTTTCTTCGTGCCTCTGCCTGTAGGTCTATTGAAGGCAAGGTATCCTCCTCATCAGACTGGGAGGGATGTGCCACAGTAGTATCCAGTCGTCGAAGTTTTGGTGGTGTTGCTTGATGAATGGTGGAGGCCCTTTTCTTGGAAGAGGATGCATGTTTCTTGGGAGCCATATCTGCACAGAAATACCATGTGAGCAACCGAGTAGGCAACAGTGAAAAGAAAAAAAAAACAAAAAAGAAGTCACAACGCGACAGGTATGCGGTCGCATTACCACTATGCGGACCACAAACTTGTCGCAAACTTGCAATCTCTTGAAATAATACAAGTATGCGATGGGTTATACGATCGCATAACCACTATGCAGACCGCATAACCATCACAAACCTAATTTCTCAGAAAACCAAATCATGAAATGCGATCACAAATTTCACCACAAAATAAGAAATGCGATCACAAAATGGTCGCAAAAATCATGTTGTGAAACTGGGTGTACTGTGTTAGTATGCAGGAGTTTGTGGTCCGTATATTAATTATTCAATCTCTTCCTCAGCCAATATAGGGTTTAGTTATACGACAAAAATGCAGACCGCATTTTGATTTTGCGAGCCGCAAATGTCATCGTTCCCAATGATTGAACTGATCCTCAGTAATGGCGGACCTAATTTTCACTACCCAGCACCCCCATATTTGGGAGAACATAAAAGCCAGAAAATGGGAGTGTTTCACCGAGCTACCAGATGACTCAATGAAACCCTTGTCCGTGAGTTTTATGCCTCATACGGAGCTTCCAGGACTGCTCACCACAAGCACAATAGGGTATTTTGTGATACTGTATTAGTTTGGGGGAAAGACGTGATCTACAGCGCTAAGACTATTAATAAATTTTACATCCCTAATTGAAGCTCTGGCACAGCTGAGTATCAAGCCAAATGGGTAAACTAGGAGAATGAGCAGAGTTGGATAGAATCTATGATAGCAAAGGGGAACCATGCTTGAATCAATCCTTCGCAAAAAATATTCAAGGAGGATCTCACACGATAGGGTCGATTTTGTCTTAGTTTTTTCACCTCTCGACTAATACCGTCCACAAATGAGACTGACATAAGCATTGAGAAGGCTCTTCTCATAGCATGCATTATGACGGGAATCAAGATCGATGTGGGTGCCCTTATCTTCCAAAAGTTCGGGATCCGAGCAAGACAGACTGCCATTTCACTGCCATTCACCTATTTGATCACAGGCCTCTGCAAGGCCGTGAACATTCCACTCATGTCACTCTCCGATAAGACAGGAAAGGTGTTGCAGGATATTGACATCACGCGCATTAGTGATGTTGTTACTCCCTATAGGTTCAGACTCCGATTCCAGTTGATGTAGAGCCCTCAGAATCCGAGACTCCTGTGTCCCCTCAGGCTCCAGTTGAATCCACTTCCACTGCACAGCCCGCCTCTCAGTCCACCATTGCTCAGCCTTCTGTTGCACTGCCATCCATCTCGAGGCTTGGTCTCATTACTCAACATGCCAATGCCAAGGTAGACCAGCTTTTGAAGACCTTACCAAACCTCATCAAACAGTCCTTGACTCCGATACAGTCCTCAGTGACAACACTCCAACAACAACAAACAACTTATGCGGATCGCCTGCAACAGCTTGAGTTGAGGGTTAAGAAGATAGAGCAAGGTGAGGTTTGTGACCTGCCTAAGCTCCGGGAGGAGGTTGCCACTATAAAGACCGAGCTCCATAAGATGCAGACTTTGGAGTTTGATCTATCATCACTCCTTCCCAAGGAAGGTGAGTAGGGTGCAAACACAGCAGCACCAGATTTGGGTCTTGATTTTACTACTCCGATGGCAGACATTGCACCTCAGACTTTCGGGGCTTCCCAGTCTCCAAATCCTCCAGTACGTATTGGTATTCTTGATGAGGAAGTTTCCAGATGATCTATTGATTCCGATGGTGAAGAGGCAGACGAGGGAGAGGATGAGGAGAATTCGTGGTCCACGAAGGATGATAGCCTTCAGGAGAAGGGCAAACAGATTGTTGCTCCTACAGCTGAGGACGAGAAGCAAGCAGACATTCAGATGGCGATACATCATTCGCTAGCAGATATAGCCGCCCCTGCAGATCCATCAACCACTCAGCCATCAACGGGCAAGGCTAGCAGCTCATAGGCCCTAGCTCTAGTATTGGGCTAGCTAGAGATCCCTCCCCCATCAGTGGAGGTCACTTCTCAGGCCAAGATCTCATCAGTCCCAGCTTCAACATCCGAGGGTGACCCCACCATCACTCAGTCGGATGCCGACTCCCATAGCGCTTAGTGCACCTCAGGGAGCCACTTAAACTCTACTCTATGTTCTTATGCATTGGGGATAATGCAAGCTTTTTAGTTGGTGGTGGTAGCCTTATATATACTTTTGTGACATTGGAAACCGTTGTACATGTTTATGTTTTTGTGTTACAAACAAACTTATGTACTCATGTGTATTTTGTGATTCTGTATATATTAGTGTTTTGTGATTTGGAAAAAAAATTATGTTATCCTCGTGCATATAAAAAAAACAAAAACAAGTAGATAGTTCTCCAGCTTTAGTAATTAGCAATGAATTCCCCTTGGTTTTTCTTCACCAGGTTCTTTTCCAAGGGTGTAATAGTAGAACCAGGATAGTAGAATGAAACATGTTGACCGGTTTGGTGTAAGTGTCTAGTTTCAAGCATGTGTGTCTGTATATAGCCTATACCCTTCCAGAAGAGATCAACTGTGTGAACTTGAGGCTCGCTCTGTGACTTTATGTCTACCTAGAGTTATACATGTATATATGATGAAAGCTTTGAGTTTCCAAGTGTTAACCCGAGGGCTTCAAACTATGTGAGCCAAACAGTTCGTGTGCCATGTGTGTGAGTTCTTTGTGTAAATAATTCTTGTGTTTGCTTCTGCCATCTGGAACTTGCCCGGTTGGTTTTTTGATACTTATAATACTTACATTTGGTTGGATAAATGACCTTAGGCAGTCTTTGTGATTTTTGGAAAACTGGTTAGCCTTTCAAGCCACCCATTGTACAGATAGTATCACTAGTTACCCCATTTGAGCCTTTAACCTTTTCTTTGGCTACTCATTGCAAACCTTTTCCTTTTTGTGAAATAATTCCCCCTTTTGAACCCGTCCCTCCTTGAGCATTGAGAATGAGGCTAAAATACTAAGTTGGGGGTGTGATGTGATGTCAGAAATTGGCAAGATTGTACAATGAGCGTAGGAAAGTGAACCTCAAAATGTGAAACTACTCATGCTACAAAAGCAATATATATAAAAAAAATGAAAGAAAAAATATATATAAGAGTTGTGAGTATTTACACATAAGGAGTCTTGAAGAGAATAAAAGAGGTAGTTGAGGCGACTAAATGGTGGAAAAAGTTAAAGCTAATGAAGGCTATGTGGTTACGAAAGAAGCAAAGAGGAACAAGAAAAAAAATGTGATTAGTGTTCAAGGAGCGTGTAGTCACTTGTACCCAAATGCTTATCCTACCCTTCCCTAAAACTACATTACAATCTTAAAAGGTCCTGTAACCGAGCATTCTTAGAATTAAGAGATGAATTAAAATAAGGGCAAGCCTATGGTACACATGCTAAAATACAAAACGAAGAGAATATTTAATGCAATAAAGCTTACAAAGTGAAAGATTCTTGACCCAAAAGCTTCCAAAAGAGAGGAATATTAAAGCCTTGTATTGTAGTCTCAAAGTTAGACGAGATGAGCCCATAAAACCTCAATAAATCTATTTATAGGGGGCCAAAATTTGGGATTAAAATCGGACAAAAATGCCCTTTCAGGTTAAATATGCGACCGCATATCTGTCGCATAACAGACATGTGGTCCGCATTATCCTCATGCCCATTGCATTTCAAAACCCTAGTTTCCAGGCCGTCTTCAGATTGTTGATTTGCAGTCCGCATACTAGGTATGCGATCGCATTTAGCATCGTATTTTCCACCATCAGATTTCTCTCCTTGAGTTTGCTGTCCATTATGCGGTCCGCGAACCTATTATGCGATCACATTCTGGACCGCATTTCTTGCACTGGACTTTGGTCAACATTCTGTTGTGGTTTGCGATCTTATGCACATTATGCGGCTCGCATGTGGGATCTGCGATCTCATCTTGGACCGCATTTCTACATTTGTGCTGCATTTTGCTCTTTTCTTGTCTTTTTTCTTTCATTTCCGTGCTCTTAGGTCCTTAAACCTCATGTACTATAAAAACACAAAAATTACATAAGTATAGGAGATAATTGCATTCAAAACAAGCTAAAATACAAGCAATTTGTATTGAAATGTGCCGAAATTCTCCGGCATATCAGGCCACCTACATGTGAACCATGACAACCATTTTCCATGATCTGATACACAAGGAGATAGAGGTATATGTGGATGACGTTATCATCAAATCCAAGAAGTCCACTGACCACATGGAGGATCTGAGGTAGTTTTTCAATAGACTACGAAGGTACAACCTGAAACTAAACCCCGCAAAGTGTGCATTTGGGGTTCCTGCTGGGAAGTTTCTTGGGTTTTATATGAGCCACTGAGGAATAGAACTAGACCCATCAATGGTTAAAGCCATTTAAGAATTACCACCACCAAAGAACAAGAAAGATGTGATGAGTGTCCTAGGAAGGCTGAACTACATCAGCCGATTCATAGCACAGTCTACAGTTATCTGTAAGCCAATCTTCAAAATGTTAAAGAAGGACGCCGCTATCAAATGGACGAAATACTACCAAAAGGCCTTCGACAGAATCAAGGAGTACCTGTCACCACCACCAGTCTTAGTTCCGCCCGAGCTAGGTAGACCGTTATTGCACTACCTTTCATTGTTAGATAGAGTTTTTGGATGCATTTTAGGGCAGCAAGATGAATCGGGGAGGAAGGAACAAGCCATTTATTATCTCAGTAAGAAGTTCACCCCGTACGAGGCCAGGTACTCTCTATTGGAACGCACCTGTGGTGCTTTGACTTGGGTAGCCCATAAGCTGAGACATTACTTCTGTGCCTATACTACGTACCTCATATCAAGGATGGATCCCTTGAAGTACATCTTTCAGAAGCCCATGCCCATTAGCAAGCTAGCCAAGTGGAAAATCCTATGACTGAGTTCGACATTGCTTATGTAACTCAGAAAGCGGTCAAGGGACAGACACTAGCAGACCACCTTGCCGAAAACCCCATGGATGGAGAATACGAACCCTTGAAAATGTATTTTCCTAATGAAGAGGTATCATTCTTAGGAGAAGACATTGTAGAATCATATGACAGTTGGATAATGTTCTTCGATGGAGCAGTGAACTTTAAAGGAGTTGGCATAGGAGAAGTCTTGGTATCAAAAATCGGTCAACATTATCTAGTGTCTGCCAAACTCAAGTTCCCCTGCACCAACAATATGGCCGAGTATGAAGCCTGCATCTTAGGGCTTAAAATGGCCATTGACATGAACGTGCAAGAGCTGTTATTGATTGGAGATTCAGATTTACTCATACATCAGGTACGAGAAGAATGGGCAACCAAGAACTCCAAGATACTTCTGTATCTGCATCATGTACATGAATTAAGAAAGAGGTTCACGAAGACGGAATTCCATCATGCTTCTAGTATCTAGAATGAGTTCGCCGATGCATTGGCTACCCTATCATCCATGATACAATATCTGGACAAGAATTTCATTGACCCTATTCCAGTGAAAATTCATAATCAGCCAGCTTACTGTGACCATGTTGAAGAGGAAGAAGACGGAAAGCCTTGGTTTCATGATATCAAGGAATATTTGGCAAAAGGAGAATACCCGGAGCTTGTTAATCATACTTAGAAATGCACACTTCGGAGATTCTCTAACAACTTCTTCCACAGCAGAGGAATCCAGTATAGGAGGATTCCCGATTTGGGATTAGTAAGATGTGTTGACGCAAGGGAAGCATCCAAGCTACTAGAAGGAATTCATGCTGGGACTTTCGGTCCACATATGAACGGTTTTGTCTTAGCAAAGAAGATACTCCAGGCTGGTTACTTTTGGATAACTATGGAAACAGACTGTATCCAGTATGTCTGGAAATGCCATCGCTGTCAGATACATGCGTACATGATAAAGGAACCTTCGAGATAGCTCAACACAACAAGCTCACCGTGGCCACCGCCTGGGGAATGGATGTCATTGGACCAATCGAGCCTGCCGCTTCCAACAGACACAGGTTTATGCTAGTGGTAATTGACTATTTCACCAAGTGGGTCGAAGCAGCATCTTACAAGGCAGTAACTAAGAAAGTCGTGACAGACTTCGTCTGCGACCGCATCATTTGTCGATTCGGTATCCCAGAGTCAATCATCACTAATAATGGCTCCAATCTCAACAGTGATTTGATGTAAACCATGTGTTAAACTTTCAAGATAAGACACAAGAATTCCACATCCTTCAAGCCTCAAATGAATGGATATGTGAAAACCGCCAACAAGAATATCAAGAAGATATTGAGGAAAATGATAGAGAAGCATAAACAACGGCACAAGAAGTTATCATTTGCTCTATTAGGGTATCGCACCATAGTCCGCACATCGGCCGGGGAAACCCCCTATATGCTGGTTTACGGCACAAAGGCTGTCATTCTTGCTGAAGTAGAAATTCCTTCCCTAAGGATCATATAGGAAGAGTCGTCATGAGAAACTAGCTCTTATAGACGGAAAGAGAATGAACACAGTTTGCCATGGTCAACTCTATCATAATAGAATGTCCAGAGCCTTTAACAAGAGAGTCAAGCCAAGACTCACACCGGGACAGCTGGTGCTAAAAAAAAATTCCACATCAGGATGAAGCCAAAGGGAAGTTCTCTCCCAACTGGCAGGGCCCGTACATAGTTCACCAGGTTTTTATAGGAGGATCCGTCATACTTGTAGAAATGGACGGAGAAGTCTGGCCAAAGCTGATTAATTCAGATGCAGTCAAGCGTTACTATGTGTAATCTTTATGTTTTCCCTATATGATGTAAATGGAACTACACCTGACCTGATTCCCATTTAAGAGGGGGATAAGTAGGCAGCCCTATGGGTTCGGTCACAATTCAATAAAATTTTCATCCCCCTCCTCCCCCCCAGCAATTGGAATTTGGGACAGAATTTTGAGGAGGACCCCCAAAATTCCGAAGTAATTTCAGCCGATCGCCGCACGAGCAACAAGTAGAAATGTCAACCCATCAAACTGGGGCAGAATTTGGAGGAGGACCCTCAAAATTCTGTAGCAGGAGAGGTTGCAATGTCTTGAATTGCGTCACAGTCGTTGGTTCATCTAAAAGCTATTTTAATTATACATTTATGTCATACTTTTACAAAATCGTGCATGTCTATTATTTAAACTACTTTGTTTAGTAAAGCTACCCCAATGATACAGACGGTATCACCAGACTAAATCCAAACGAGTCAAGCAAAGCCAGCGGGAATACGAACTAACCTTCCCCTTTACAAAACTCACGATTTTTCTTTGGATGTAGACACTAGGGTTACGAAATCATCGAACATATTGTACGCCCATAGAATAAACATTGTTCTAGAATACGATTCTCCGAACCATTGCAATTACCAACATTTGTTATCAGCACTCACCTGTAATGTTCCGTATGTCACAATGCTCCCAGTAATCGCCGCACTGCAATCTGCTATCAGCGAAGAAAACTCTACTGTCATTTGCTATTTTATTTCTTGCATAAGGCTACTATTCTGCCTTCCAAGGTTAAGCTCTACCTCTATCTGCATCTACATTGCATAAGGCTACTATTCTGCCTTCTGAGGTTAAGCTCTACCTCTATCTGCATTTGAATTGCATAAGGCTACTATTCTGCCTTCCGAGGTTAAGCTTTACCTGTATCTGTATTTGCATTGCATAAGGCTACTATTTTGCCTTCCAACTTTCATAAGGCTACTATTCTACCTTCCAACTTTCATAAAGCTACCATTCTGCCTTCCAACTTGCATAAGGCTACCATTCTGCCTTTGGAGACTAAACACTGTCTCTATCTCCATTGCATGGCTAAAAGAATGCCACATTGCACGACTGAAAGATCTCCTCATTGCACGGCTAAAAGAACGCCACATTGCACGGCTAAAAGATCGCCACATTGCACGGCTAAAAGATTGTCATATTGCACGGCTGAAAGATTGCCACATTGCATGGCTGAAAGATTGCCACATTGTACGGCTAAAAGATTGCCACATCGCCACATTGCACGGCTGAAAGATCACCATATTGCACGGCTGAAAGATCGCCACATTGCACGGCTAAAAGATCGCCATATTGCACGGCTGAAAGATCCAACACCGCATGGCTGAAAGATCGCCACATTCTAATGCATCCTTCATGAGCTGAAATATCGTGAACTCATCCAAAGGCATCATTGTTCGGAGGCACCATCTTCATAGTCCGAGACCACCATGTCATGTCCCGAGGATTTCTTTCAATCTTTTGCATATCATTATTCCAAGGCATCATGGTTCGGAGGCACCATCCTCATGGACCGATAACATCATTTCATGGCTTGCGAATCCTTTATTATACGCTTCATGTCCTAGGACATCATGGTCTAAAGACGTCATCCTAACCCTTCAAAGACATCATTCATGGTCTAACGGGAATTTGCATCATGTCTATATTTACGCACAATATATGCTTGTATTGCTTATTTGCAGGTAAACCGACAAGTAACAACCATTCTGACGGGAGCGGTTACACTCCAGTGCTCGTAGCCATATCAAACCTAATTGTTCCCGTAAGCCGTCCACTCACCTAGCCTGAGATATTGTGTCTGTTTTTGGAAAGTACCCGTCGGCATACTCCGGACGGATCCTGAACTACATATGGCCCGATTCCTGTAAAACCAGATATATGTAGGTAGCTCAGAAGCCAGGGTGTAACCTAAATCTTTCAAACCGTTTCGCTAGGTCAAAATTGGCCATCATATCTTTACCTGAAAACTCTTTCATCTTTCCTGAGTAAAGAGGAGCAGCTGTTGACACCCAATTTTTCACTAAATATTTTTAATATGTAAAATACTGATAAAATATAATATATATATATATATATATATATATATATATATATATATATATATATGCATATATAAGTAAGTCCAAGCATTTCATTATTTTTCTCATAATATTTAAGGTTTTAAACTGATTTATTTCCCTTTCTCATCCATAAAATCCCAATAATTATGTCCAAATTTATTATTTTTGATGATTCATTTATTGGATTCTTATATTTATGCCAAAATATGGCCAAGGTAATTTTTACATATTTTTACAATTTTATTTAGTATTTTTTAAAGATAATTGCAATATTAGTCATTTTTAGGTTTAAATTTGTCTCATGTTTATAGAATGGGATGATATATTTTTAAATTGTTATTTATATATTATAAATCATGTTAGTGCTTTCAATTTTTTTTTTCCAGAAATTTATTTACTATTTTTTATAAATTAAAAGGGAAAAGTGGTAGTTTAAATTTTAGCCCAAATTGGGTTTCAATTATAACCCAAATCAGTCCCTAATTACCCCAGCCCAATTCTAATTTTAATGCGACCCCTGACCCAATTAAACCAACCTAACCCGAATCCCTACCTAACCCCATTCAATCCAGGTCGTTGATCATTTAGATCAACGGCCACGAACTCACTTCCCATAATTATACCCAAACAACCCCTAAAAGCTAAATCATTTCCCACCACCCGCCACCTATGAATCCCTTCACTCTCAATTCTGTTCGCAACCCCTCATAAACCCTAGCCACCGCCATCTAATTCCACCCTAATCCACCTCAATCCATGACCTCTTATGGCCATTTGAGATGTGTATCGGCCTCTTATGGCTCCTAGGTGTTTGTTTCTGTGATTTCATGGACAAATGTCGAAGAGGTTTGGTCCATTCCTTGCTCGACTTCGATCTCTGGTCCTTTTCCGGCCATCCATTGCTGTTCAAGTCAGATTCTTGACTTTTCCGGCTAGATCGTTATTTTTTAAAGCCTTTATTACTTTCTCTGGGTTCATTGAAACCCTAGCTCTAAGAGCTGTTCGATTTTTCATTCAGATATGTGCTTGTTACAAACTTTTTTAGTGTTTCTCGAAGGTTCTTTGATTTTTCTTTCAAAATGACTCTTCATCTTTCAACGATTAGGTTTCTCTTAGCTTCTTTTGATGATCTCTTCTCTGATTTTTGGTGTTGCTTTATGATTTTACTATGTTCAACAACTTGATTATGCTTTCCTTTTACTTGATTCATCATTTTGAAAACCCTAGGTCTTTTGGTCCTATCCGAGTTCTAAAACTGTCCTTGTCTGTTTGAATGTATATTTGTTCGATCAAGTTCTTTGTTTCTGACTCTCTTTCCATTACTTGACTTATCTGATTTGAGTTCTTATCATCTCTTAAACTCGACTACTGTTGAAACCCTAATTTCTTAATAGGGGTTTTCCTCACTTATCACTACTGTGAGACCTTTACTTGTTTCTTACTCTCTTTACCTGTTACTATGTTTTCTCCACTTTTGATTCTATGCAACTACTTGACCTTGTTGACTACTGTGCTTCGAGTGGATCTCTTTTACTACAAGTCCTTAATTTACTCCTGCTACTGATGTAGGCTTATGTTGTTTCTTTTGCCAATGTGTTTGGCCTTGCCTGTCCGATACTGCTGTTCATTCTATTTATATGTTTAGGTGTAGAACCATGATCCTTTTTTGATTGATTCTAACTCCCTCAATGTTGCGATTGATTAAAAAAGGTTTTCTTATGAACCCTAATTGTATTTGTTTGTTCAAATTAATTGATTCCCCTCCTCTAATTACTGTGGTGTTTTAACTTGCTGAATCCTTTCCCAAAACTAAGCATATTTTGTGCTTAGACTTGATTACTTACTTCATGTTTTTACTGCCCCCTTATATGGCAACAATCAATCTGTCCCAAACTGATTTCTTTCCTTAATTAAAACCTGTTAGTATCCGTTAAGCAGTGATTCCTTAATTAAATGGGATCAATTGTATTAATTGATTCTGATTGTGATTATTTCCATGTTTCTGTTAAGACTTAACTTATTACCTTAATTTCTACTCATTTTCAAAACTATAAATACCATACCCTCTTTTATTTTAAAGACACGAACAATTTAAGTTCAGAACACACGCTTACACTCAAAAACTCTCTATTTCTTTACTGCTACTTGTGCTATTACTTTGTCTAGACGGCTAAAAGCCAAGGCTAGACTGTAGACTCTTGCTCGCTTTACCTTTTTGCACTTTGCTTATTTACTGGTATGTCCTAGTTAAATTTTTAAGTCTCAACAACAACATATTTCTTTAAGTTGCTTCAGTTTCTCCTTATTGTCTACTTCTACTTAAATTTCTGCAGTCAAGTTATGTTACCAGCATGTTGTAATATGTTCCCTTTCCCTCTTTAAATTAATGTTTACCTAAATGTGTACTCTGTCAGTTATTTGTTATGCATTTGCTACCTTACGAATCCCGAACCCCCATACCCCTATATGTGTTTGTGTTCCTTGGATGGTTTGTGTCCATGGCAGTATCGACTTTTGATGTGCATGACCAAACAAGATCCTTGCTGGGGTTATACAATAAATCCCATGAACCCTTGACCCCTTTGAATGATTACTAACTCTGTGTAGTTTGAGTTTCACTATTACAACTGTTTTCAAAATCACCCTCTACCACTTACTATTTCCAACCCTGTTTTTTTTTATAAATCTCTGTTCTGCACTTCCACTATACTCTTATGACCTAGATTCTGCTCCTCTTGTGTGAGCCTTGCCTTGGGACCCTTGAGTTCCCTCTGATCCTGGACACATAAAGGTTGGCCCTTCCACACTGCACTCATTCTATTTGGTTATGTAAACCTGGGTGTGAGCACTGCAAGGGATCCCCTGAGATCCTTAGGGAACTTTGACACACTCAGGTATGAGAAAGGCTTTGAAACATTGAAATTGAAGTGATTAATTATATAACTCAGATAGGAAGTCAAGATCAGGCTTCTTTTGGTTGTAATTCCTTATTTCTGCACTTCTTTTGTAATTCAATCATTGGGGCTGTAATAATTTGTAAACAATATCGGGGAGATTAGTGAAAAGGGTGGGTAGTTGTACATTGTGGGAAGATTGGGTAGATAACATCCCTATAGGGCATATTTACTACAATGATGGTCTGTTAGATAGCATGCCTATAGGATCAGTAATAAATTCTGCATGCTTCACTTTCGTAATTAGAAACCATGACTATATGATTAATGCTTTGTTTAAAATATGCATGCTTCACCTTCACACAACTACAAATCATGTCTACAGGACATAAATGGATTTAATAATATATAACATGCCTATAGGGTTAAAAATCAGCTTTGCAAATAGAAATCATGCCTATAGGATATAAAGTAATTAAAGCTCAATTTTCATTACAGCATGTATCCCAACTCGTTTCCCTTAGAATTCGTGTCTAGAGGTCCAAAGTCAGCCTTTACACACTTAGATACCATGCCTATAGGATCTAAATAGCTAATAGAAATAATGCCCATATAGTTTTTAAAAATAATTTAGTTGGAAAAGCCATCTAGTTCATGTTGTTATCCTGAATTGGAATAGTTAATTAATCTGCCGCTTCTTTAGTAAGTGTCTCAAACACTGCTTCGACTTAATACCGTTAGGAAGCATGTCTATAGGATCGCAAGTTGTCTGTTTAAAATTAATGACTGCTTTACTGCATCAATACAGATATCATGCTTATAGCATATTATTATTATGCCTAGGCAAGCCTTAGGTAACTACTTGAATAAAATTGAAACTGCCTTCGTTAATTATCAATTGCTACAACCAATAGGCAGACCTGATTCAGACTTCTTATCTGAGCTATATAATGAATTTGGTTCTGACTCAAATCCCCTTCTTTAGGACTTAAAAAATTCAGACTTTAACTGTGCTTGAGTCGTGCTATTTATACGCATTATACCCAAAAGAAATGAGTTGTCCTAACCAAATTTCATAAACCCAATTTCACGAAAAAAATGGGGGCGCGACAATAAGCAACTGAATGCCACTCGACATATACAATTATAACCTCTAAAATGTACCAAACTATTTCCAAAACTCGGAATACCGTAAGTCACAAGATACTAAGGAGTTTTAACTATTCTATACATCATTTCAACAAAAAGAAGAAACAATGAACATGGGGGATAGAGAGGGACTCCGAGGATCTGCGGGCGCTGGCAGATGTACCTTGAAGTCTCCAATAAGCAGCATCGACTGCAACTAGTGATGAGACTGGTAAGATGAATCTGGATCTGCACACGAAAAACATGTGTAGAAAAGGGCGTGAGTACTCCATAATGGTACCAAGTAAGTGCCAAGCCTAACCTCGGTCGAGTAGTGACAAGATCAGGTAAATATAATGAAAGAAGACAAAGTGAAATATCACAGACGAAATAAATACAAAAATTTAACAGGAAAAGAATCACAAAAAAACAAGAGCTTAGAACACAAAGATAACAATAGGGTATCTCCCGAGATACCATCTCGTAGTCCCAAACGTAAATATGCAGGGGTATCTCCCAGAATACCATTCCGTAGTCCCAAAGTAAATATGCAGAATAGGGGGATCTCCCAGAATACTAATCCTTAGTCCCTAAGTAAATATGTTGTACAGTGGGATCTCCCGTAATACCGTTCTGTAGTCCCAAAGTAAACATGCATCTCTACCAATAGAAATAACAATCACAACAAGAAATCCTACAGTTTAGACTAAGTTCAAGTCAAAGAAAGCAGGTAATTTCACTAAACATGCTGTACTTAATTTAAATAGGCAGTTAAAACATGTTGGCATGCTATTCTAAACTAAACAGGATAGTTAAATATGATAGTGTAGTTCAAATAAGGAGAAAACGGGTTATGGCTTATGAAAAATGGAGTTTTACAACAATTAGTCTATGTACGTGCTTGGCACCTCACGTACACGGTGTTCACATATCAAAAAAAGTACCAAATTCTAAGGGGAGTTCCTCCACACAAGGTTAGGCAAGTCAGTTACCTTGAACCAAGCTCAAATCAATCTGTCACAATGCTCTTTCCACGAATATCCGACTCCGAATGACCTAAATCTAGCCAAAACTAATTACATAACATAAATATAACTATAAGAAACTAATCTAGATAATGAATTAAGGAAAGAAATTAGAAAATCGCCTAGAAAGCCTCCCCGGGACCACGTCTTAGAATAGGGTAAAAGTCACAAATTATAAACACTCATTCACTCGCGAGTTTATTACCAAAATTATCCAAATCCGATGTTAAAAATCCCCATCAAAACTTGAAATCTTAGTTGAACAGCTTCTTTCCATTTTTCCCAATTTTCACCCCATTCCAAAATTAAATGATAAAATTAATGATATATTCGTGGGATATAACCACAAATCAAGTTAAGAATTATTACCTAGTTGATATCTCTGAAAATCCCTCAAAATCTTGTCCAAATCCGATCTCTCAAACTCAAGTTTTGATAAAAATGGCTAACCCTCGTTTTTGAAATGTTTAAGTACTGCCCTGTGATTCTTTCTTCGCGAGTGCAGCCAAAGCCTCGCGTTCGCGAAGCACAAGTTGCTTCCGTAAAAAAATTACTCATCGCGAATGCGAAGCTCAACTAGCCTAACCCTATGCGAACGCAGGACCTTTATCACGAATGCATAGGCTATTATGCCTAGAGCCCATCTGACTGTTGACTCTACGCGAACGTGAGGTTCCTATCGCAAACGCATAGCCTTAGTGTTCCATACCTTCTCGGACGCGGGAACAACTTCGCTAATGCTAAGAGAAAACTCAATTAGTCTCTCAGATGACCTATGCGAACGTGAGACCTTTCTCACGAACACGATGAAGAAGAGGTCTGCAATAAAACACCAGAAATTTGCTAACATCCGAAGTCCAAAAATAACCCATTGTCACGACCCAATTTCTGAACCCGGTCGTGATGGCGCCTCTCGTGAAGACAAGGCCAGCCAAAACAAACGAGACACCTCTTTTAACAATTAATTAACATAAACAAGTCTAAAACATGATTAATATAGCCATAATTGCGGAAACAACGATAATAACAAAGGGGAAACCATCCCGACACAGCCCAAACAGGGTTGTCACAAGTCATGAGCAACTAAGAAATCCGGATACAAGTCTACTGAACACTAATTTCGATACAATAGCACTAAAAACAAGAAAATGATAAGATAAGGGAGGCACGAGGCTGCGAACTCCAACAACTACCTCGTAGTCTCCGAATCACTGCCTGAACTGGGAGAATCAACACTCAAGAGCGGACTCTGCGATGCCTGAATATGCACACATGGTGTAGGGAGTAATGTGAATACTTCGACTCTGTGAGTAATAATTATAAATTATGGCTGAAATTATGAAGACATGTAAAGGCACAAAGTAATTCCATATCAAGTAGTAAAATCACTTAAAGCAGCAAATCAATGAAGAAATCAAATGATATTCCTTTTTAAAACAAGTAAAACAGGTAATTTAACAGGTAAATAACAAGTAGAAAATCCGCCCCTCGGGCACAGTACCAATCGCTCAGAACAGTACATGCCCCTCGGGCTCACTCTCAGTACAGTATCAGCCCCTCGGGCTCAGTATCAGCACTCGGAACAGTATCAGCCCCTCGGGCTCACTCTTAGACCATAATCGGTACCCGCGCTCACTGTGGGTGTGCAGACTCCGGAGGGGCCCCTTACGGCCCAAGTGCTATATCAAGCCACCTCATGGCATCATCACTCAACACTCGGCCTCACATCACTTGACACTTGACCTCACATCACTCAAGCCACCTCGTGGCATATAAAGTATCTCAGGCCCTCGGCCTTATATCACTCAACATATCCTCACATATGGCCCTCGGCCTCACTCAGTACAAAAATTATCACAAGCCCCTTGGGCATTAGTAAAACAGTAGTTCTCAGCCCAAAAAATGATGTAGAAATATCATTTAAGTTTCAAATCTGAGTAAAAGTGGCTGAGTTTGTAAAACAGTAGATATCAATATGACTGAGTTCAAATAATAAGTCAAGCAGTGAGGAAACAGTGATAAAAATCCCCGAAGGGTTCAAATAGTTGGCATGAAGGCCAAATATGGCAATCAGCCCAAATCATGATGATAACAAATGAATTTCAGTCAAATACGCGGTAAAATCATTAATCGAGATAGACCAAGTCACAACCCCCGGTAGTAAAAGACCCCACGCTCATCATCCAACACATATCTTGCCTCAATATAGCACTACGATGTGCAATCTGGGGTTTCAAACCCTCAGGACATCATTTACAATTATTACTCACCTCAAGCCGGCCAAAACTCTAGCTCGCTATGCCCTTGCCTCTCAAATCGGCCTCCTCGCGCGTCGAATCTGACCAAAACCACAACAAATATGTCATAATAGGCTAAGGGAACAATATCCAATCGAAAAATATCAAAAATCCCGAAATTGTCAAAACCCGAGCCCCGGTCCCACTTCTCAAAGTTTAGAAATTATTATATCGTTAGATTTCTTATCTCGCCACGAGTTCATACATATAAAAATCACAAGAATCGAAGTTCAATTGACCCCCCAAAACCCTAATCTTAGCTCTCTTAAGTTCAAGCCCTAACCTCCATTTTTAGTCCATGATTTTCTTAAATTTCCAGTCTTAATTCATGTAATAACACCATAGGATTGTGTTTTAGGTCCAAAAATCCTTACCTTATCGAAACTCCTTGAAATCTCTCTTCAAAATCGTCCAAAATTCTCCAAGTCTAATGTTAGAAATGAGAAACCCTTCAAAATTCGTGAAGAAGAACTTAAATACCTTCTGCCCAGCCATAACCGCATTTTCGGTCAAATAGCCGCTTCTGCGGTACCGCTTCTGCGGTTGATACTCTGCATCTGCGGAACATCATTAAGTCCCGCCTGGCCGCATCTGCGGTCCAATAGTCGCATCTGTGGTCCCGGCCAATCCTTGCCTTTTCTGCTTCTGCGACACCCAACCCGCATCTATGACACCGCACATGTGGTCCCCAAACCGCAGGTGCGAAAATACCTGAAGCATCAGAAAATCTACCACAACACAAGTCCAAACTCTTCCCGTTAGCCATCCGATACCACCCCGAGGCCCCTGGGACATCAACCAAATGCACTAACGCATCATAAATCATAATTCAAACTTGTTCCAATCATCAAATCACCTCGAACAACACCAAAACAGTCAATTGACATTGAATTCAAGCCTAAGTTCTTCTAAAACTTTCGAAACACGCGTTCGATCAAAAACCCCACCAAATCACCTCCGAACGACTTGAAATTTTACACACATCCCAAATCACCTAACGAACCTACTGCAACTCTCAGAATTCCGTTCCGACCCTTGGATCAAAATCTCACATACCAACCGGAAATCGCCAAAATACTAACTTCGCCAAAACAATCTAATTTCTACACCGGACCTCCAAAACCACTTCTGATCATGCTCCTAAGTCACAAATCATCCTCTTAAGCTAACCGAAGCACCAGAAATCACATCCGAGCCCTCTAACTCATAAGTCAACATCCGGTTAACTTTTTCAAACTAAGCCTTCCTTAGAATGACTGAGTGTCTCATTTCCTACCAAAACCAATCCAAATCGACTCGATCAAACGAATTACACATAATGAAGCATAAAGAAGCTGAGAACAAGGAAAATAGAGAGGTAACTCATGAGACAACGGGTTGGGTTGTCACATCCTCCCCAACTTAAACAAACGCTCGTCCTCGAGCGAGTCAAGAAACATATCTAAAGCCTCAAACAGGTGAGGATATCTGCTCTGCATCTCCCGCTCGGTCTCCCAGGTAGCCTCCTCCACGGGCTGACCTCTTCACTGTACCTTCACTGAAGCTATATCCTTTCATCTAAACTTTTGAACCTGACAACCCAAAATAGCAATTGGCTCCACATCAAAGGTCAAATCATCATCCAATTGAACTGTGCTGAAGTCCAAAACATTAGACGGGTCCCCAACATACTTCCGGAGCATAGAAACATGAAATACCGGATGCAGACTCGACAAGATAGGTGGCAAAGCAAGCATATAAGCCACCTCCCCAATCCTCCTAAGTACCTCAAAAGGCCCAATGAACCGCGGACTCAACTTCCCTTTCTTTCCAAATCTCATAACACCCTTCATGGGTGAAACCTTCAGCAAGACCTTCTCACCAACCATGTAAGATACATCTCGAACCTTCCGGTCTGAATAACTCTTCTGACGCAACTGCGCTATACGAAGTCTCTCCTAAATCAACTTCACTTTCTCTAAGGCATCCTGAACCAAATTTGTCCCCAATAACCTTACCTCGCCGGGCTCAAACCAACCAACTGGAGATCTACACCGTCTCCCATACAACGTATCATACGGGGCCATCTGAATACTATATTGATAGTTGTTGTTGTAGGCAAACTCTGCAAGCGGCAAAAACTCATCCCAAGAACCTTCGAAATCAAAAACACAGGCACACAACATGTCCTCTAAAATCTGAATAGTACGCTCGAACTGCCCGTCCGTCTGTGGATGAAATGTTGTGCTCAACTCCACCTGAGTTCCCAACTCTCACTGAAAAGTCCCCAAAAACTTAGAAGTAAATTGAGTACCTCTATCTGAAATAATTGACACTGGCACACCATGCAGTCAAACAATCTCCCGGTTAAAGATCCCTGACAGTCGCTCCAAATAATAGGTAGTATACACTTGAATGAAGTGCACGGACTTGGTCATTCGATCCACAACTACCCAAATAGCATCGAACTTCTTCAAAATCCAAGGAAGATCACTCACAAAATCCATAGTGACTATCTTCCACTTCCACTCAGGAATAACCATCTGCTGAAGCAAGCCACCCGGTCTCTGATGCTCATATTTCACTTGCTGACAATTGAGACACCGAGCTATATACCCCACAATATACTTCTTCATTATTCTCCACCAATAGTGCTGCCTCAAGTCCTGATACATCTTCGTGGCACCCGGATGAATAGAGTACCGCAAGCTATGGTCCTCTTCCAGAATCAACTCCCTAAGCCCATCCACATTGGGCACACATATCCGGCTCTGCATCCTCAACATGCCATCATCACCTATGGTCACATCTCTGGAATCATCATGCTGGACTTTGTCCTTAAGGACAAGCAAATGCGGATCATCATACTAGCGCTCTCTGATGCGATTATCTAAGAAAAACCGAGAAACAACACAAGCCAACACCCGGCTGGGCTCCAAAATGTTTAATCTCACAAACCGATTGGACAAAGCCTGAACATCAACTGCAAGGGGCCTCTCCCCAACTGTAATATACACCAAACTCCCCATACTCGCTGCATTTCGGCTCAAAGAATCGGTCACTACATTGGCCTTTCCAGGATGATACAGAATAGTAATATCATAATCCTTTAGCAATTCTAGCCACCTCCGCTGCCTGAAATTAATGTCCTTTTTCTTGAATAAATGCTAAAGACTACGATGATCAGTGAATACCTCACAAGATACGCCTTATAAGTAGTGCCTCCAAATCTTCAATGCATGAACTATGGCAGCCAAGTCCAGATTGTGAACATGGTAGTTCTTCTCATGGGGCTTTAACTGACGAGAAGAATAAGCAATCACCCTACCCTCCTTCATCAATACACAACCAATCCCAACTCTCGAAGCATCACAATACACTATGTAAGAACCTAAAGCTGATAGCAAAACCAATACTAGAGTTGTGGTCAAAGCTATCTTGAACTTTTGAAAGCTCTCCTCAGACTCATCCGACCATACAAATGAAACACTCTTTTGAGTCAACTTGGTCAAGGGTGATGCGATAGATGAGAATCCCTGAACAAACCGATAATAATAGCCTGCAAACCCAAGAAAGCTACAATTCTCTGTGGTTGAGGACAGTCTAGGCCAACTCTAAACTGTATCTATCTTCTTTGGATCAACCTGAATACCCTCGCTGGACACCACGTTCCCCAAGAAAGCCACTGAACTGAGTCAAAACTCACACTTGGAGAATTTTGCAAAAATCTTCTCCTCCCTCAATCTCTGCAATACAACTCTCAAATTCTCCGCGTGATCCTCCTAACTATGCGAGTACACCAGAATATCACTAATGAATACAACAACAAACGAATCCAGATAAGGTCGAAATACACTGTTCATCAAATGCATGAATGCTGCTGGGGTATTGGTCAGCCCGAAAGACATGACAAGAAACTCATAGTGACCATATCTAGTCGTGGAAGTAGTCTTAAAAATATCTGAATCCCTGATCTTCAACCGGTGATAGCTAGAACGGAGATCAATCTTGGAGAACACCATCGCTCCCTGAAGCTGATCAAATAAATCATCGATGGGTGGCAAAGGATACTTGTTATTAATGGTTACTTTGTTCAATTGCCTATAATCAATGCACATTCTCATCGTGCCATCCTTCTTCTTCACAAACAAAACCGGTGCAGCCCAGGGTGATACACTAGGTCGAATGAACCCCTTATCTAGGAGTTCCTGAAGTTGATCCTTCAACTCTTTCAACTCTGCTGGTGCTATACGATATGGCGGAATGGAAATGGCCTGAGTGCCCGACACCAGGTCAATACCAAAATCAATATCCCTGTCCGGTGGCATGCCCGACAGGTCTGCAGGAAATACATCGGGAAACTCCCTCACAACTGGACAGAATCAATGCTAGGAGTCTCAGCTCCAACATACCTCACAAACGCCAAATATGAAAGACAACCCTTCCCAACCATACGCTGGGCCTTCAAGAAAAAAATCACTCTACTAGGAGCGTAATCAGTCACACCACGCCACTCGATCCTTGGTACACCCGGCATAGCCAAAATGACTGTCTTAGCATGACAGTCCAGAATAGCACGACACGGAGACAACCAATCCATGCCCAAAATAATATCAAAGTCCACCATGCTCAATAGCAATAGATCAACTCGGGTCTCCAGACCCCCAATAGTCACAACACATGACTGGTACACATGGTGTACAACAATAGTATTGCCCACCGGGGTAGATACGTGGATAGGTAAAGAAAGACACCCTCGGGACATACCCAAATGATGAGCAAAATATGAGGACACATAAGAGTAGGTGGAACCGGGATCAAATAAGACAGAGGCATCTCTGTGGCGGACTAAAATAATACCTATAATGACAACATCGGAAGAAATAGCATCGGTCCTACCAGGAATAGCATAAAAACGGGCCTGGCCACCGCCTAATTGACCTATACATCTAGGGCGACCCTTGGCTGCCTGACCTTCACCCCTAATGGGCTGGGCGGGAGATAAAGTAACTGGAGCAGAAGACGAGGTCTAACCCCTCTGCTTTGATGAACTAGCAGCACGACGAGTACACTGCCTCCACACATATCCAAACTCTCCACACTCAAAACAACTCCCAAGTGCTGGAGAATGGGACTGAAGGGAACCCCTCGCATCGGAGTGACTAGCTGATCCATTCGGCATGGAAGAACCCTGAACATACGGGGCACAAGATGAACTCTGAGCTGGAAGGGCGCTGAGTGAAGGCTGACTTGCTGAGAACTATGATAACCATGACCTGAAGATGCCCCACTATACTCGAGACGTGCCTACTGAGTGGGCCTGAAAGAACGACCTCTACCATATTGGAACTAGCCCCTAGATGGAGCACCATTTAAACTGCCAAAACCTTGAGGCCTCTTGGCCTCCCTCTCCTCTCTATCCTGCCGGCGAGCCGTCTCAATCTCACGAGCGATATCAACCACCTCCTCAATGAAATACCCAAGACTCTCTCTCTAGTCATCAGAATACGGAGATGATAGTTAAGGCCATTGACAAACCTCTTGATCCTCTCACGATCTATCGGGACCATCCAAATGGCATGACGAGCCAACTCAGAAAACCTCGACTCATACTGTGACACAGTCATATCCCCCTGCCGAAGCCACTCAAACTACCTACGCAACTCCTCCCTACGGGACTACGGTACATACTTCTCTAAGAAGAGTGTGGAGAACTCCTGCCAAGTCAAAGGCGCTGCACCTACCGGCCTATGCCTCTCATATGCATCCCACCAAGTGAAGGCAGCCCCAGTGAATTGAAAGGTGGTAAATGCCACACCACTAGACTCAAGAATCCCTATCGTACGGAGAATCCGCTGACACTTATCGAGAAAACCCCGGGCATCCTTGCCCTCATCACCACTGAATGAAGGAGGCTAGAGCCTACTAAACCTCTCAAGACAACGCTGCTCATCGTCTGGCATAGCTGGAACTACGAACTCCTGAACAGGTGCAACCGACTGAGCTGTAGGTGCTCTCGGGGTCTGCAATCCCTGCACTACCTGCTCAGGTGTGCGAGAAACAGGGGTCTAATTGCCTCCCCTAGCCTGTGAAGCAGTTGTTGTTGTGGTAGTTGAAACTACCTGAGCCAGGCCAGTGAAAACCGATAAGATCTGAGCCAGGGCCTCCTGAAGACCCGGAATCACGATGGGCACAGCTGGTGCCTGAACTGGTGCTGCTGGAGCATCCATAGCTGGAGCCTGGTCCTGAGTTGGGGCAGTTGGTGGATCAACAGGTGCTGCCCTCGCTGCTCTGCCTCTACCACGACCATGATCGCGTCCACGGCCTCTGGTGGCCTCAGTGGGTGGTACTAGTGGTCGTCCGCCTCATCCGGCAGCACGAGTCCTCGCCATCTGCGAGCAAATATAATATAGAAGTTAAGTTCTCAGAACAATAAAATTGCACGACAAGAATTTCAATGATATGAAGTTTTTCCTAAAGTTTTTGCAGCCTCTCGAGGATAAATACAGGCGTATCCGTACCGATCCATGAGACTTTACTAAACCTGCTCATGACTCGCGAGACCTATGTAACCTAGGCTCTGATACCAACTTGTCACGACCCAATTTTCGAACCCGGTCATGATGGCGCCTCTCGTGAAGACAAGGCCAGCCAAAACAAATGAAACACATCTTTTAACAATTAATTAACATAAACAAGTCTAAAGCATGATTAATATAGCCATAATTGTGGAAACAGCGATAATAACAAAAGGGAAACCATCCCGATACAGCCCAAACCGGGGTGTCACAAGTTATGAGCAACTAAGAAATCCAGATACAAGTCTACT
The DNA here is from genome assembly GCF_000393655.2 of Nicotiana sylvestris. Taxonomy (NCBI): domain Eukaryota; kingdom Viridiplantae; phylum Streptophyta; class Magnoliopsida; order Solanales; family Solanaceae; genus Nicotiana; species Nicotiana sylvestris. The sequence continues at coordinate 65,645,031 of NC_091066.1, forward strand.
GAACACTAATTCCGATGAAATAGATCTTAAAACATGAAAATGACAAGATAAGCGAGTCACGGGGCTGCGAACGCCAACAACTACCTCGTAGTCTCTGAATCACTGCCTGAACTGGGAGAATCAGCACTCAGGAGCGCTCTTTGCGATGCCTGAATATGCATACATGGTGCAGGGAGTAATGTGAGTACTCCGACTTAGTGAGTAATAATTATAAATAATGGCTGAAAGTATGAAGACACGTAAAGGCACAAAGCAATTCCATATTAAGCAGTAAAATCACTTAAAGCAGTAAATCAGTGAAGAAATCAAATGATATTCCTTTTTAAAACAAGTAAAACAGGTAATTTAACAGGTAAATGACAAGTCGAAAATTTCAGTATCAATCGCTCAGAAAAGTATCAGCCCCTCAGGCTCACTCTCAGTACAGTATCAGCCCTTCGGGATCAGTATCAATCACTCAAAACAGTATTAGCACCTCGGGCTCACTCTCAGATCATAATGGGTACCCGCGCTCACTGTGGGTGTGCAGACTCCGGAGGGGCCCCTTACGGCCCAAGCGCTATATCAAGCCACCTTATGGCATCATCACTCAACACTCGACCTCACATCACTCGACACTCGGCCTCACATCACTCAAGCCACCTCGTGGCATATAAAGTATCTTAGGCCCTCGGCCTAATATCACTCAACATATCCTCACATATGGCCCTCGGCCTCAATCAATCCAAAAATCATCACAAGCCCCTTGGGCATTAGTAAAACAGTAGTTCTCAGCCAAAAACAAGATGTAGAAATATCATTTAAGTTTAAAATCTGAGTAAAAGTGGCTGAGTTTGTAAAACGGTAGATATCAACAGGACTGAGTTCAAATAATAAGTCAAGCAGTAAGGAAATAGTGATAAAAATCCCCGAAGGGTTCAAATAGTTAGCACGAAGCCCAAATATGGCAATCAGCCCAAATCATGATGATAACAAATGAATTTCAATCAAATACGCGGTAAAATCATCAATCGGGATGGACCAAGTCACAATCCTCAGTAGTAAAAGACCCCACGCTCATCATCCAGCGCATATCTTGCCTCAATATAGCACTACGATGTGCAATCCGGGGTTTCAAACCCTCATGACATTATTTACAATCATTACTCTCCTCAAGCCGGCCAAAACTATAGCTCGTTATGCCTTGCCTCTCAAATCGATCTCCTCGCACGTCGAATCTGACCAAAACCACAACAAATATGTCACAATAGGCCAAGGGAACAATACCCAATCGAAAACAATCGAAAAATATCAAAATTCCCGAAATTGGCAAAACCCGAGCCCTGGGCCCACTTCTCAAAACTCCGAAATTTTTATATTATTAGATTCCTTATCTCGCCACGAGTTCATACATATAAAAATCACAAGAATCGGGGTTCAATTGAACCCCCAAATCCCTAATCTTAGCTCTCTTAAGTTCAAGCCCTAACCTCCATTTTTAGTCCATGATTTTCTTAAATTTCCAGTCTTAATTCATGTAATAACACTATAGGATTGTGTTTTAGGTCAAAAAATCCTTACCTTATTGAAGCTCCTTGAAATCCCTCTTCAAAATCGTCCAAAATTCTCCAAGTCCGAAGTTAGAAATGAGAAACCCTTCAAAATTCGCGAAGAAGAAACTTAAATACCTTCTGCCCACCCATAACCGCATCTGCGGTCAAATAGCCGCTTCTGCAGTACCACTTCTACGGTTGATACTCTGCATCTGCAGAACCTCATTAACTCCCGCCTGGCTGCATCTGCGGTCTAATAGTCGCATCTACGGGTCCTTATCTGTATCTGCGGTCCCAGCAAATCCTTGCCTTTTCCGCTTTTGCGACCCCCAACCCGCATCTGCGGCACCGCACTTGCGGTCCCCAAACCGCAGGTGCGAAAATACCTGAAGCACCAGAAAATCTGCAACAACACAAGTCCAAACTCTTTCCGTTAGCCATCCGAAACCACCCCGAGCCCCCCGAGGCCCCCGAGACATCAACCAAACGCACCAACGCATCTTAAATCATCATTCAAACTTGTTCCAATCATCAAATCACCTCGAACAACACCAAAACAATCAATTCACATCGAATTCAAGCCTAAGTTCTTCTAAAACTTCTGAAACACGCATTCGATCAAAAACCCGACCAAATCACCTCCGAACGAACTGAAATTTTACACACACATCCCAAATAACCTATCAAAACTATTGCAACTCTCGGAATTCCGTTCCAACCCTCGGATCAAAATCTCACCTACCAACCGGAAATCGCTAAAATACTAACTTCGCCAAAACAAGCTAATTTCTCCACCGGACCTCCAAAACCACTTGTGATCACGCTCCTAAGACACAAATCATCCCCCGAAGCTAACCGAATCACCGGAAATCACATCCGAGCCCTATAACTCATAAGTCAACATCCGATTGACTTTTCCAAACTAAGCCTTCCTTAAAGAGACTAAGTGTCTCATTTCCTACCTAAACCAATCCAAATCAACTCGATCACACCAATTACAGATAATGAAGCATAAAGAAATCGGGAACGGGGAAAACGGAGTGGTAACTCATGAGACGATGGGTCGGGTCGTCACACCCGTTAACCACCCGAAACTCACCTGAGGCCCCTAGGACTTCAAACAAACATACCAACCAATCCCAAAACATTATACGAACCTAGTCTAGCCCTCAAACCACATCAAACAGCGCTAAAAACACAAATAATCCTCCGATTCAAACGTAAAGAACTTGAAACTTCCAAATTCGGCAACATATGCCGAAACCAACCAAACTACGTCTGATTGACCCCAAATTTTTCACACGTGTCATATTCAACACTACAAACCTTTTCCAACTTTGGGAATCTGAATCCGACCCTGATATCAAAAATTACACTATTGGTCCAAATCTCTAAAAATTTGACTTTCACCATTTCAAGCCTAAATAAGCTACGGACCTCCAAAACACAATCCCAACAAGCTCCTATGCTTAAAATTATCCGACGGAGCTAACGGATGTCACACCTCCTTTTATCACCTGAGAGGTATATAATGGAGTTTTCCAATTAAAGTGACATTTTTCGATATGGGTTTATTTTATTTATTTTTTTGAATCGCCAATTGGAATAATTTAAGGTGTTCCAAGTCAGCGATTTATTTTAAATCCCAAATCGAGGAAATTTTGACTTTATTTAAAAGTCTGCGAAACTAGAAATTCTAAATAAGGAATTCAATTAACCTGGGAGAAGGTGTTAGGCATTCCCAGGTTTCATGGTTCGAGCACGGTCACTTAAACTATTAATAATTGGCCTAATTATCTGATTTACTACATGTTTTAAAATTAGTGTATTTTTAACCTTTTAAACCACTTTTAATTATTTTTGGAATTATTTCTGGAACAAGTTACGATGGTCGTACACTTGCTATTTTGGAACACACCACAAACTACGCTACATGAAATGCTCCCGCGATTTGCGATATGTTTACTTTTATTTATTGTTCAAAGTTGTTATGGACGGTTTACATGAAATGCACACCCGAATTTTGAAATTAGGTATCACGACTATGCCACAGGAACCGTACCAATAGCCACAATGATTTATAAAACGCAACAAAAGAAAACTACGAATGTTCAAAGTACTTTTCTACAATAATTTTTGCATTAATGTGAGGGCCATAGATTATGGGATTCATTTGTGGATGGCACGCCTCAATTTATTTCAAAGGATTGTACTCAACTAAAATAAACTACGGATGTTCATACTTTAAATGTAATTTGAAGTTCAATATAAGGCTATTAATTATATACATGCTTTGGGGTATATGTGTTGGAACTTTAATCATTTTGGATAAGGGAATTGGGCCAGCAATATCGCATTGGTTACTTGGTCAAGGACAAACCGGCATTGAAGGTGTATTGGGCTCAAAACTTAACCCAGAAGCGAAAAGAAACTCAATGGCCTTGATAGGCCTGCTTTTAACCAAGTCTGGCCCACGTTAGGCTTACATTAGGCGGGCATAGTAACAAATATTTTTTAGTTGGGCCTGTCCACCTTTGTGTTTAATTCACTTTTATGTAAGGACATCAAAATCTAAAATACAATTCAAGTTTGAAAATTACACTACACATGATTTCCAAGACATAAAGGACATGCGTTTATACTATAGTTCACAAAGGAAGATTTATAATTGAGCCAAGTTTTTTGGGTTTAATGCCCAAGCCCAATGGCCTTGGCTCAAACTCGTTCGAGATTGTTTTTCCTATATGGGCTCATTCGCAAGTCTGGCCCAGCTTGAATTGCAGAAACATGCCTTTTAGCCTTGAAGATCTGACTCATAGCCTTGGCCATTGCACCACTATGCTTACGAAAATACAACAACAAAACAATTACATCCTAACAACAGTTGTTTTAATCTCCGTACATGAAATCAGAACCTAATTCATTACAATACTCCAGATGAAAATAAAGCTTTCAAAATCAGAACATTACATTATGGCCTACTAATACATAAATTACTGCATTAATAACTAATTTATTACATTAGAATTCTATGAGAAGAATACAACAACTAATTCCATTGCAATTTTTAAAATATAATAGCCTAATGAACATCAAATCCCTTTAGATATAGTTGATCCATCACGCTTAGTTCATTGATGCGATGCTCTTCACTTCAGTGCAGTAACAACAAACAAGTCTAGTTTTGGGTTTTAACACATACTGATTGGGCCTACTAGTGGCCAAATCCACAATGTTATAGTATGTAGGCTACATGAACTCAAATAGAACATTATGTTAGTATTATTGTGAGCAGAAGAAGAAAGAACAAATAGCTTCAGTAATCCAACTTCAGAATCAATATGAGATCTTGACTAAAAAAACTTCAGATTTAAACATCTTTCACAGAGGGAGTTACAAGTATCAATAAACCACACAAAAGAGGGTCATGCTAGTTCATTTCCATAGTTAAGCTTCCATATTAAAACCTACTATATCTATAACAAATCATTCAACTATCACATGAAACTCATTGATTATACATAACTTGCAAACTTGTTGATATTGTATCATTCCAAAGCAGGCAGTACATTAGGAGAGGTGAGATCAGTACCTTACAACAGCAAGAACCAAACAGTTAACAAATGAAAAATTGATCAAAATTTTAAAGAAGGAGCAACCAACAAAAAACCAAGCAGCAGCAGTATGAAATCAACCCAAAAAGCCAGAATCAACACTCAAATATCTCCAAAAATCAGAGTATCAGAAAACTAGTCTAGAAGTCTAACTAGAAAATTGAAGTTTACAGAAAAGTTTCAAGGAATTTTTCTCTTTTTGTTTTCAGAGCCTTTTGGGTGCAGAAATGCTGATGAATGTGTGTGTGAGTGCAGGGTTTCTTTTTTTATAGAGTGTATATCCAAAATAGCATCAAAGAATATTCTACCCTAATTCTTTGGAGAGTACAGCTGTTGTGATAGAGAATAATGTCCAGTTATCCATTTTTCAGCATCTTTTAAAACCAATTTTGGACAGTTGGTACATTTATAGAACTTTCTTACTTTAGATAGTTGTTTTCTAAAGTTCTAAAATCCTCCTAAGTATTCATTTTAGTTTAATTAGGCCCCTACAGGTTTTTAATGATTTAAAAATCAAGGCAAATAAGGACTACGACAGAAGGAATCAAAGTTCAAATTTAAATGACAAACAGAGCTGAAATGATGCACTTTAAGCCCTAAGATTGACCTAATCAGTAAATAAGAGTGCTCATCTAATTAACCCTAAGCAAAATTATATTTAGACGACTAATACACCTATGTAGTAATCAATCCAGAATTAAAATAAAACTGCAAAAAAACTAGAAATTAACCTACTCAGTTTGCAAGTCAACCAATTAAACAACTATTTTTTTACAGCTAACCAAAACAGACTAAACAAACTGTTAATCAATCTTGAGTAAGGTTATTCTAATTAATCCAAAACAATCACTGAACATAAGCACAAGGTAGAAACATGGAAGAAACAGAAGAATCATTTTATATATCAAACCTAAAAGTGAACCCTAATTAAACTAAATTTATGCAATTGATGATATACTTCAAATACTGAAATTCCAACATGCTTTAATTAATATAATAAATAGATGGAAAATAAAAAAACAAAATAGTCGTGAAGAAAAGAAAATCTAAAATTGCAAACCTAAAACATGCGGCTAAAAAGAAAAAAAGAAAGATGAAAGAGACGAAAACAAAAGAAAAAGAATGGAAAAGGTTTTACCAAGGACTTGCTTCACATTTGGACCAGTCAAGAATTCAGACAGGCTTCAAGAAGGCAATATGAACTTGCACAATCATTAATCGACTGTTCTCATAAAGAACAGTCGACTAATGGAAGTCTTAGGTTCAAGCAAACCAAAAAACTCAAAAATGGAAAAAGTTAAGTTTTTGTGGATCTTAGATTTAAGATTCGAGGAGTTTTGGATTTGTTTGAAAGAAATGGTTTGGATATATGGGAAGAGGAAGGTGAAGTGATTCCATGGTGTTAATTTGGGGCTGTTTGGGGATGCTTCGCCACTGTAAAGCATTTTCCGGGTGGCTGAGATAGGCAGAGCCGGCAGAGAATACAGAGGCGGCTAGGGTTTCTAGCCTGAGAGCTTGAGACGGAATGGAGGGGGGGTCTATAGGGTTTTAGGGATTCAGAAACTTTTATATAAAAATAATGATCAGTTCCCAGCTGTTAGATTCATGATGATCAACGGCTGGGATTTAGGAGGGGTCAATACGGGGTTGTTTTTGGTTATTGGGGACCTCGACCGGGTATAGGGATTGGGCATGGGTGGTTTGGGTGAGATTTTGAACTTAATTTGGCCAATTAAGATTTGGGCCAGCCTGTCAAGACCAAATTAATCCCCCCCTTTTTCATTTTTTTCTTTTCTTTTTCCTTATTCTTTAATTAATTAAAATCCTAAATTAAATTCTAAATTGATCTAATTTGATAAAATTAAACTAATAAACTATTTATAATATTTACAAAAATTAGTTAATCTTAAATTAATGAAAAGAAAAATACTATTCTAGCATTTAAAGCTAAAATGTAAAATAATGATATTTTTTCTGTGATTTTCATTTTAATAAAGAAATTAATTAACTAATTAATTGCTAAATGCAATGCATGGTATTTTTGACATTATTCATGACTTTAACAAAATTAAATGTGTACTAAAATTTAAACAATTAATAAAATCCTATAAAAATTCTATAAAGTTGCAAACAATTTGGAAAAATTTATTTCATTAATTTGTAGGAGTATTTCACATAGAGCAAAAATCACATGCTCACAGCTGCCCGTCTTTGCTCGGAAACACAAAGAGTTTTCGAACAAAGATAAAATAAGCAATTACGAGCAATTTTGCCCACTTGAAACTCCATGGGAAGCATTGTTTTGGAAAAATTCTGACCGAACCTTGCTTCGGAGGTTGCCTACATATCCTTGGCTATAAAGGAATCATGTTAGTGTAATTCTAGAAGTTTTGGTAGTTGGGACTACCTAGAAAATGTGATTTCACTACTATTTCTGTTGTTTGTGCTTGCTGAGCTCCTTATTACACCAAAATGAAAGATGAAAAGCTAAACTAGCTAAGCCAATCAACTATCAGTTACAAGATTCCTATCTATTACCTTCTAAAGCTTGATCTTGAGTTTTGGTCATTTCTTCTTGCAGATTCTGATCTGAATCTTGATGCTTGTTAGCTATAACCACTGGTTCATTCCTTTTCAGCTTTTCAGACTAAGGCGGGACATGCGAAGCTTGTGACTTCAATCTTATCTTGAGCAGTCCGCATCTTTTCTCCGCTTTTACACTTAGAGTTCAACATATTTTCTTGTTTTTATTTATTTTAATCGGATTGAGACTTCTTCTTTTTGTCATCTCAAACCTTGTGTCTTATGGTGAAAACCTGTTCAGGCACGAAAACAAACAAACGAATGAAATTTTCTGCCCCAGTTTTCACTAGGAAAATTTCGTGAGTTATTGCAACAAAAATCTAAACTATTTCTTTATTAAAAGCAATAAAATTAGGATTGTGTATCCTTGAGAAAAAGAGATTAGGGAGTGGAGACGCTATATCCCAAAAGAAATCAAATGGGGATCAGAGGCCCTAAGTTGGAAAGGTTACCAGGTTATGCTGGCATCAACTAGGGAGTGGGACCCTACACTGGAAAAGACTACCAGGTTATGCTGGCAAAGTCATCGGCTTATGCCGGTAAGGTCCTCTTATGCCGAGAAAGTCATCGGGTTATGCCGGAAAGGTCCTCAGGTTATGCCGAGAAAGTCATCGGGTTATGCCTGAAAGGTCCTCGGGTTACGCCGTAAAAGTCATCAGGTAATGCCGGAAAGGTCCTCGGGTTACGCCGGAAAAGTCATCAGGTTATGCCGGAAAGGTCCTCGGGTTAAGATGGGAAAGTCATCGGGTTATGCCTTAAAGGTCCTCGGGTTATGCCGGGAAAGTCATTCAGTTATGCCGGAAAGGTCCTCGGGTTATGCCTGGAAAATCTTCGGGTTATGCCGGATAGGTCCTCGGGTTATGTCGAAGAAGTCATCGGGTTATGCTAGAAAGGTCCTCGGGTTATGCCGGGAAAGTCATCGTGTTATGCCTGAAAGATCCTTGGGTTATACCGGAAAAGTCATCGAATTATGCCGGAAAGGTCCTCGGGTTATGCCGGGGAAGTCATCGGGTTATGCCGGAAAGGTCCTCGGGTTATGCCGGGAAAGTCATCTGGTTATGCCGGAAAGGTTCTAGGGTTATGGCGGGAAAGTTATCTGGTTATGCCGGAAAGGTTTTCGGGTTATACCGGGGAAGTCCCTCGGTTATGCCGAAAAGCTCCTCCGGTTATGTCGAGGAAGTCATCGGGTTATGCAGGATATGTCCTCGGGTTATGCTGGGGAAGTCATCGGCTTATGACGGAAAAGGTCCTCGGGTTATGCCGGGATCAACTAGGAAGTGGGACCCTATACTAGAAAAGATTACCAGATTATACTGGCAGTGATTAGAAGTTGGGACCATATGTTGGAAAAAACGTAGCTAGAGATTGGAGACCCTATGCTACCATGGTTTTGAATTTTTCTTATTCTTTCTTTTCATTTCACTTTTAACATTTTATTTAGGAGAATGAATGAAGAGTTTGAAAGGGACTTCCCTTTTTGGGTTAAATTTTGCCACAAGACTGTTTTGGTCTCTACGTACCTTGCTTTTATTGCGCCTGCTTCTTGCGAGGTTGTTTTGGATTGTACCTATTTTCCTGTTTTCAAATTAGAGAACAATTTGTTATTTTAAAATGGTGGTTGGTTTTGTGGCCTTGATTGTTTCAACCACTTGATCTTGGCCCAGCTCTTTTAATAAAATCTCCATTGCTCGCTCGCTCTCTGGAAATTGATTTCATTTCTAAAACTTGGGGATCTTGACTTTCCAAAGTTCCACATTATGATTGACCCATGTGGGGCTTGGCCTTTTCCCATCTTATTTTGCCTTTATGGACAATAGACTTTGACTTGCTTTATTTTTATGAGTTTTTGACTCTGGAGCATCGGCCATCATGGCCACACCTGCTGAGGCTGGGTGTTTTTTTTCCTTGAGTTTTGGATTTTGTCAAACAAAATCCTATAAAACCAATCTTGCCATCTTTTCTTTGTATTAGTTCTAAAGGGGAATTATACCGAAAGGGACTTAAAAAAATAAATAAACAACGGGTAAGATAATGAAATTGAACGAGAAGTGTCCCTATCGGGGAAAGGAGAGAAGGACTTATCTGGAGTGCATGCAGACTTCAATAGACATGTCACGACCCAAACTGGAGGGCCATGACTAGCACCCGACCATACTTGCCGAGCACCAACATATATTTCATCTAACCTTCTTTATTATCTTTTAGGGCTGACGAGACCAATATAAATGGTAGACCTGGATCATGGACAACCAACAATAAAATATGATGGCATGAACATACATAGCAGGGGATGATCAGACAATCAAGAAACTACATATAAGGTACGAGCTACCATGCTACCATGAAAGACTATACAACAAAAACCAGACGACAAGGCATACCAAACTATACATGAGTCGACACTTGTCTATGAGCCTCTAAATGAACATAAGTACTGCAACATAGCCGGAATAGGGCCCCAACATACCCATAATATCTATAACAAAAATTCATACCAAGACCACGACAAGTATGGAGAAGGGATCTCGCCAATCACTGCTGAACTGGACAACCTACTGTGGTGGGGGAGCTGCCCCTGCCTGTCTATTAGGGCCTATAGCACGACATGTAGCATCCACAAACAAAAGGATGTCAGTACGAATAAAGTACTAAGTATGTAAGGCAGGGAACCATAAATATGAACAGAAATGTAAGCAAGGATAAAGAATATACAACCTGGAACATCTGAGTACCTCTGAGGGCTACTAACATGAAATGCATGATACATATGTATGTATACATAAACTTTTAAAACATACGCCTCTGTGGGCATCATCATCATCATCATATCGTACCCAGCCATAATAGGCTTGGTAAAAACATATCCGACCGTCATAAGGCTCGGTAGAATCGTACCCGGCCATGTGGAGCTCGGTAAAACCCAACTGATCAATGGTTGCACAATATGTGTCGTACCCGGCTGACTATAGCGCGGCTCGGTAGAGTAAAATAGATACATATATAATGCATGCTCGACTCATGGAATTACATTCTAAACCTTTCGGAGTGACGTAAGGTCGGTATCATCTGTACACGTTATTAAGACCAACTCTTCATTATGAACCTTATAAGAATCAGGAAGTACCAACAACATTGATAACATAATAATAAGAGAAGCAACATTAACATCAATCGTTCCATAAGAGGGAAAGCAATGTAAGTACTGCTAGCTTCTAAGAGTAGAGTATCTTTGGAAGCTCGTTCATTACATTATGTACAATCGGAGTCGTGCAAAAGAAGAAAAGGGATAGCCTCACATACCTTGTATATACTGCCCCAATCACAAGCTATGCAATTGTCACAACTCCTTAGTCTACAATAAGAGAAACGATACTATCGTTATCATTTAAGCGTGATAACTATTATGTATCGACCACAACCTATTTTACGTTGAAACGGACAGCACCTCCCCTACATATATGACTTCACACCATTCCAAACAATCACGAAATAGCCCAAACAACATCAATAATAAACATATTGAGCCTCCCAAAATAGTCGACGCACAAACTAATTACATCATACATACGACGACCATCGTAGTCGTGTCAAACGACCCGGAAATGTTACGAATCACTATCAGCCCACAACCCTACATATATATGGTGTTCCTCCAGACTCTTCCACCTCCAAAACACCACAAAATAGTAGTAAAATATGCAGCCCAATAGAAACACAAAACAGTCCACAAAACAGCCCGCTACAAGTGAATAACTCGAACTCACGACTTCCGATCACCATCCTGTGAGTTCACATATATAGAACGAATTACCATGAATTCACAGCAGAGAAAAATGTATGAAAGATGGAAGTTTACCTTACTTGTTCGATAACTCATCCCTTCCCTTGTTTCTTCACACTCTAGGTTTTTCCTTCAAATAGAACTTGAAAGAGAGGGAAAATCGATTAGGGTTTGTGTGGTATTTTTGGGGAGGCGTTGCAGGGGTTAACTTTGGTTTTGAGGGTCTGAAATATGGATGAAATAAATGAGTTTATAACCCCTTAAAAGTCCTCTTTTGGCCGACTTAGGTCTTTTAATTTTGTCCTATCATTTTGGCAAGTAGACGATGCACCTACTTGTCATCTACCAATCTGCGCAGGCTTGCAAAAATATAAATATCTCTATACTCTGAGATCGTATTGACAAATGGTTTAATGCATTGGAAACTAGACTCGTTGATCTTTAATTTTGTGGGTAGATAACCCCGCAATTCCTTGTAAATTTGGAGAAAAGCTTAGAAACATTTAACCTAATGTTTAAGTAAAATTATGAACCTAAGTTGCTACAACGTTTGTCGACTTTTGTTTCATAACTCGTTTGACTTCAAGACTTTTGATACGGATATTATATGATTTAAACACTTTAATACATGACCTTGAGTGTATTAAGAACCTCTAGGTTTACCTGAAAATACGAGTTACAACATCCTTGATTCGTTTAACTTCTAATACTTGTTAATCACCCTTATACACCCTTGTATCACTTAAGACCAATAGGATTAACTTCTTATCATCTCAAAGGTAATTCCTTCTTGAATTTATGTTAACTAATATATATGTCATGAACTAACGCGTGTGGATATGGGTTGTAACACCCTTCCCCCTTAGGAACATTCGTCCTCGAATGTAAGTGTTCATGGGGAGTTTAAATCATCGTGGATTCCGATCAAGTTTTACCCATAAATAGAGGACAAACTTGCAAGCGGTTAACTCAATGTATGCCCTTACAAGAGTATGCAAAGCATTATGGACATGTACATTATCTGCATATCGCCATTTTGTATTAAGGAAGAGTATTCTCAAGTTATTACTTACCTCATAGTGCGATTTCACCTTCCAATGTATCATGTGTTCTACCAGCATCCTTGTTATCTTCATTCTGGAATAGGTATGGGTATTTAGACTTCATCTCCTATTCTGCTTCCCATGTTATTTCTTCCATATTCTTGTTTCTCCACAATACTTTGATGGAAGCTACATCTTTTGTTCTCAGCTTGCGAACTTGTCGATCTAATATAGCCACTGGTACTTCTTCATATGATAGGTCCTCTGTAACCTGTACATCTTTGATAGGGACGACTCGAGAAGGGTCTCTAATACATTTCCTCAACATAGATACATGGAATACCGGGGGGACAAATTCCAATTCGAATGGCAATTCTAACTCATAAGCAACCTGTCCAATCCATCGAAGAATTTTATACGGCCCGATATACCTTGGACTCAACTTACCTTTCTTCCCAAAACCCATAATACCCTTCATTGGTGAGATCCTCAGGAAAACCCAATCACCAACCTCAAACTCCAGATCACGACGTCGGATATCGGAATAAGATTTTTGCCTGCTTTGTGCCGTCCTCAATCGCTCTGTATCACTTTCACCTTTTCAATAGCTTGGTGAATCAAATCTGGCCCATATAATTCTGTTTCACCGACTTCGAACCATCCAACTGGTGATCTACATCTTCTTCCGTATAGTGCCTCATATGGGGCCATTTTAATATTGTAATGGTAGCTATTATTGTAGGCGAATTCTATGAGTGGAAGATGGTCATCCCAATATCCCTTAAAATTTAGAACACATGCTCGTAGCATATCTTCCAGTGTCTGAATGGTACGTTCAACATGTCCGTCAGTCTGCGGATGAAATGCAATGCTGAGATTCACTTGTGTGCCTAAACCCTTCAAAAAAGACCTCCAAAAGTTAGCTGTAAATTGAGCTCCTCGGTCTGATATAATAGATACCGGCACACCATGGATCCTAACAATCTCCTTGATATACAACTTCGCATAATCTTCAGCCGTGTAAGTTGTCTTAACTGGCAGAAAATGGGCACATTTTGTAAGTCGATCAATTATCACCCAGATGAAGTCAAACTTATGATAAGAGCGAGACAATCCAATAATGAAGTCCATATTAATCACCTCCCATTTCCAGGTCGGAATCTCTATATTCTGAAGCAATCCACCAGGTTTCTGATGTTCTATCTTTACTTGTTGACAATTGGGTCACTGGGCTACAAATTCTGCAATAGACTTCTTCATATTATCCCACCAATACTGCTCCTTGACATCATGATACATCTTTGTCGAGCCGGGATGGATGGAATATCGGGATTGATGAATCTCATTCATAATCTTCTCTCGCAACCCTGCCACATTAGGCACACACAATCGGCTCTGGTATCTCAGTGCCCCATCTTTTCCGATCCCAAAAGCCATACTTTTACACTGTTGAATGCTTTCTCTTAATCGTACTAAGATAGGATCTTCATATTGTCGTGCTTTTACCTCGGCTACCAAAGATGATTCTGATGTATTCTGTACAGTAACACCTCCGTCATCAGAGTCTAACAATCTGATTCTCATATTGGCTAGCTGATGAAGCTCTTTAATCAACCCCCATCTACCTGCCTCAATATGTACTAAGCTTCCCATTGATTTACGGCTGAGAGCGTCTGCCACAACATTGGCTTTACCGGGATGATACAATATCTCGACGTCGTAGTCTTTCAATAATTCAAGCCACCTACGCTGCCTCAAATTCAACTCTTTCTGCTTGAAGATGTATTGTAAACTCTTGTGATCTGTGTAGATGTCAACATGGACGCCGTATAAGTAGTGCCGCCATATCTTCAAAGCATATATTACTGCAGCCAATTCCAAATCATGGGTTGGATAATTCTTTTCATGCTTCTTCAATTGTCTTGATGCATAAGCAATCACATTCCCACGCTGCATCAATACGCACCCCAAACCTATACCTGAGGCATCACAATATACCACATAACCTTCTGTTCCTTCAGGAAGAGTGAGCACTGGTGCAGATGTCAATCGATTCTTCAACTCCTGAAAACTACGTTCACAAGTGTCAGACCACTGGAATTTGGTAGCTTTTTGTGTTAACTTAGTCAATGGTGATGATATAGAGGAAAATCCTTCTACAAACCGCCTATAATATCCTGCTAGCCCTAGGAAGCTGCGGACTTCTGATGGTGTTGTAGGTCTCGGCCAATTCTTTACTGCATCGATCTTCTGAGTGTCGACACTAATACCCTCATCAGATATCACATGGCCAAGGAATGCTACTGAGTTCAGCCAGAATTCACATTTGGAGAGCTTAGCATATAACTTACGATCCTGAAGCGTCTGTAATACTATCCGCAAGTGGCCCGCATGTTCCGCCTCCGAACGAGAATACACTAGAATGTCATCAATGAATACAATCACGAACACATCAAGATAGGGCCTGAATATAGTATTCATGAGATCCATAAAAGCTGCTGGGGCATTTGTTAGCCCGAACGACATCACCAAGAACTCAAAGTGCCCATATCTTGTCCGGAAGGCCGTCTTTGGAATATCCTTCTCCCTAACCCTCACCTGATGATACCCTGAACGTAAATCAATCTTAGAGAAATACTTGGCACCCTGGAGTTGGTCAAACAGGTCATCAATTCTTGGAAGTGGATACTTGTTCTTTATAGTAGACTTATTCAACTGTCGATAGTCGATACACATCCGTAACGACCCGTCTTTCTTCCGCACGAATAGGACTGGTGCACCCCAAGGTGAAGTGCTAGGCCTAATAAAGCCCTTATCCAGCAAGTCCTTCAACTGCACCTTCAACTCTCGCAACTCTGCCGGGGCCATTCTGTATGGAGGAATAGAGATCGGTTGAGTGTCAGGCAACACATCAATGCTAAACTCAATCTCCCTTTCAGGAGGAAGGCCTGGGAGTTCATCTGGGAAAACATCTGGGAATTCGTTGACCACAGGGATTGATTGTAAAGTAGGCGGTTTCGCCTCCGCATCCCTAACGCGAACGAGATGATAAATGTAACCTTTTGAGATCATTTTCCTTGCCTTAAGATAGGAAATAAACCTACCTTTCGGTGTAGCAATGTTCCCTTTCCATTCAATGACGGGTTCACCCGGAAATTGGAACCTAACCATCTTCGTACGACAGTCAACATTTGCATAGCATGAGGCCAACCAGTCCATTCCCATTATCACATCAAAATCAACCATTTCTAACTCAAATAAATTTGCCGAGGTTTGACGACTACAAATCATCACAGTGCAACCTCTATATACCCTTCTAGCAATCACAGAATCTCTGATTGGAGTAGATACCGCAAGGGGTTTACTTATCAAATCTGGTTCAATGCCAAACTTATTAGCCACAAAGGGTGTAACATATGATAATGTAGATCCCGGATCAATTAGTGCATATACATCATAATAAAACACAGATAAAATACGTGTAACAACACCTGGAGACGACTCGAGATCCTATCGACCTACTAGAGCATATTCGATTTTGACCACCCCTCAAACTCGGCACTGCAACTCTACCTCTACCACGACCTGTCGACTGTTGAAAACCCCGTGCTAGAGGTCGAACTGATGAGGAAGAAGCAGACACAGATCCAGTCGGCTGAGCCATACCATCACCTCCCCTATTAGGACAATTTCACATCATATGGCCAGGCTGTCCGTAAGAATAACATGCATCAGATCCTCGACGGCACAGTCCAAAGTGGGTTTTGCCGCAATGATCACAACGTGGTGTTGTGGGTCTTGTCTGACTAGTATCCCTGTGATGTTGCGAGCCTGATGTCTGCGAACTCTGACCTGGACTAGAATGGGAAAATCGATCATATTGAGGCCTCTGAAACTATGGGGGAGCACTAGCTACAGGTGGCGCCTAACTCCTCGATGACTGGGGCCTGACGCTGCCTCTGAAGTCATTAGAATACCTTGAAAATCTCGCCCTCTTATGCTGGCCCCTATCCTGCTCCCTATCTACCCTCTACTGGCGCTTACGATCCTCTAGGGTCTGGGCATAAGCCTGAATACGGGAAATATCCATGCCCTCCACCAAGGAGGTTGTCGTGCACTCATTTATCAGATGTGGTACCAATCGGTTCACGAACAAATGCACCCTATCACTCATCTCGGCCACCATATGGGGAGCATACCTTTCTAAAGAATCGAACTGCATACTGTATTCTCGCACACTCATATTACCTTGTCTAAGGTTCAAGAACTTATCAGCTCTAACTCGTCGTATCTCAACTTGCAAGTAGTGACGAAGAAAGGCCTCAGAAAATTCCTTCCACACAGCTGGAGGAGCATTCGAACCCCTGGATCTCTCCCAACTATCATACCAGAGAACCGCTAAATCCCATAGCCGATAAGAAGCCAACTCTACTGCTTCTGTATCACTAACATGCATAACCCAAAGGGTACGATGAACCTAGTCAATAAAAGTCTACGGGTCCTCCTTGGGGTCTGAACCGGTAAACACTGGAGGGTCTAAATTAATAAAATCACGAACTCTCATACTAACTGGTTTCTCAGCAGCACCTGTATTCTGCCTCTGAGCCTGAGCATCTACCAAGCTAGTTAATAACTGCAAATCACTCCGCATATCCTGGTCTGTAGTGCCAGACGGAGGAACTGGAGGTGCTGGGTGCCTCCTAATATCCTCTGGAGGAGACGGGGTAGCTGAGGTATGAGACGACATCTCACTCTGAGCCTCACTTTGGCCTGCTCTGGCTTGGGGCACCTGACTGGTAACCTCTCCCGCAGCTATCAAGTCGTCTACTAATTGTTTGCTTCCTAGTCGAAGGCATCGCTGAAAGAAAACAAGGTGAATATTAGAGACAAAAACTTACGACTCAACTCTACGCACGATCTAGATTCAGGAAGAAGGTAACAACCCTAGATGTCATGTAGCCTCCTGGTTATAAATGTGGCGCACTACACATCAATAATCAAGACTCTACTAGACACGGCTCATAGACAATCCCTAAGATAGACTTGCTCTGATACAAAGTTTGTCACGACACAAACTGGAGGGCCATGACTAGCACCCGACCATACTTGCCGAGCACCAACGTACATTTCATCTAACCTTCTTTATTATCTTTTAGGCCTGACGAGATCAATATAAATGGTAGACCTGGATCATGGACAACCAACAATAAAATATGATGGCATGAATATACATAGCAGGGGATGACCAGAAAATCAATAAACTACATATAAGGTATGAGCTACCACACTACCATGAAAGACTATACAACAAAAACCAGCCGACAAGGCATACCAAACTATACATGAGTCGACACTTGTCTATGAGCCTCTTAATGAACATAAGTGCTGCAACATAGCAGGAATAGGGCCCCGACATACCCATAATGTCTATAACAAAAATGCATACCATGACCGCGGCAAGTCTGGAGAAGGGATCTCGCCAATCACTGCTGAACTGGACAACCTACTGTGGTGGGGGAGCTGCCCTTGCCTGTCTATAAGGGCCTGCAGCACGACATGCAGCATCCACAAACAAAAGGATGTCAGTACGAATAAAGTACTGAGTATGTAAGGCAGGGAACCATAAATATGAACAGAAATGTAAGCAGGGATAAAGAATATACAACCGGGAACATCTGAGTACCTCTAAGGGCTACTGACATGAAATGCATGATACATATGTATGTATACATAAACTTTTAAAACATACGCCTCTGTGGGCATCATCATCATCATATCGTACCCAGCCATAATAGGCTTGGTAAAAACATACCCTGCCGTCATAAGGTTCGGTAGAATCGTACCCGGCCACGTGGAGCTCGGTAAAACCCAACTGATCAGTGGTTGCACAATATGTGACGTACCCAGCCGACTATAGTGCGGCTCGGTAGAGTAAAATAGTTACATATATAATGCATGCTCGACTCATGGAATCACATTCTAAACCTTTCGGAGTGACGTAAGGTCGGTATCCTCTGTACACGTTATTAAGAACAACTCTTCATTACGAATCTTATAAGAATCAGGAAGTACCAACAACATTGATAACATAATAATAAGAGAAGCAACATTAACATCAATTGTTCCATAAGAGGGAAAGCAATGTAAGTACTGCTAGCTTCTAAGAGTAGAGTATCTTTGGAAGCTCGTTCATTACATTATGTACAATCAAAGTCGTGCAAAAGAAAAAAAGGGATAGCCTCACATACCTTGTATATACTGACCCAATCACAAGCTATGCAATTGTCACAACTCCTTAGTCTACAATAAGAGAAACGATACTATCGTTATCATTTAAGCGTCATAACTATTATGTATCGACCACAACCTATTTTACATTGAAATGGACAGCACCTCCCCTATATATATGACTTCACACCATTCCAAACAATCACCAAATAGCCCAAACAACATCAATAATAAACATATTGAGCCTCCCAAAACAATCCACACAAAACCTAATTACATCATACATACGACGACCATCGTAGTCGTGTCAAACGACCCGAAAATGTTAAGAATCACTATCATCCCACAACCCTACATATATATGGTGTTCCTACAGACCCTTCCACCTCCAAAACACCACAAAATAGTAGTAAAATACGCATCCCAATAGCAACACAAAACAGTCCACAAAACAGTCCGCTACAAGTGAATAACTCGAACTCACGGCTTCCGATCACCGTCCCGTGAGTTATAACATGTATAGAACGAATTACCATGAATTCAAAGCATACAAAAATGTATGAAAGATGGAATTAACTTACATTACTTGTTGGATAACTCAGCCCTTCCCTTGGTTCTTCAAACTCTAGGTTTTACCTTCAAATAGAACTTGAAAGAGAGGGAAAATCGATTAGGGTTTGTGTGGGATTTTTGGGGAGGAGTTGCAGGGGTTAACTTTGGTTTTGAGGGTCTGAAATATGGATGAAATAACTGAGTTCATAACCCCTTAAAAGTCCTCTCTTGGCCGACTTAGGTCTTTTAATTTTGTCCTATCATTTTGGCAAGTAGGTGATGCACCTACTTGTCATCTACCAATCTGCGCAGGCTTGCGAAAATATGAATATATCTATACTCCAAGATTGTATTGACAAATGGTTTAATGCGTTGGAAACTAGACTCGTAGATCTTTAATTTGGTGGGTAGATACCCCGTAATTCATTGTAAATTAGGAGAAAAGTTTAGAAAAATTTAATCTAATGTTTAAGTAAAATTATGAACCTAAGTTGCGACAACGTTTGTCGACTTTTGTTTCATAACTCGTTTGACTTCAAGACTTATGATACAGATATTATATGATTCAAACACTTTAATACATGACCTTGAGTGTATTAAGAACCTCTAGGTTTACCTGAAAATACGAGTTACAACATCATTGATTCGTTTAACTTCTAATACTTGTTAATCACCCTTATACACCCTTGTATCACTTAAGACCAATAGGATTAACTTCTTATCATCTCAAAGGTAATTCCTTCTTTAATTTATGTTAACTAATATATGGCATGAACTAACGCTTGTGGATATGGGTTGTAACAAGCCATGACTTGCTTCTTGGACTGGATACCTGATCTGCGCAAACCATCCAACTCTCATAAACCCATCATAAATCATACCTCAAAATCGAAAAAACTTGCCAAGACTTTATCAGTGTCGATGGTTGTAAGGAATTTCTTTATCGATCAGTGGTGCCCTTTGTGGGTTTTCACCGACTGACCTCTCTTATTTCTCTTCTCACCATCGCCTTATAGTGCTATTTGCGAGTTTTCACTAACAAGACTCTTACATTTAAAATTTCTCTGCTTACCATCGCTTTATGGTTCCCGTGTGGGTTTTCACCAATAAGACTCTCTCATTTTATTTCACTCATTTGAATGTATCATATCCAAATAAATAGCATACTCCTATTTGAACATCTTTACCGATTGATCAAAAGGTCCTTGAACACGATTTAGGGTAAAAAGAGTTTGGATTGAATTACAACTTTAGAATCTTTTGGGCGAAACCATCGCCGAAGCATTATAACATCTGCCCCAGTTTCACTTTCGGGAAAAATTAGAATTTTGTTTTGGTGTTACTGAACCCCAGAGAGAGGATACCTACGTATCCTTTTGGAATCAAGTCGAACGTAGTTCGGGGAACTTAGTTTTTGATTTTTTTTTTAACATTTTTGGGTTCCAAAGAGGGTAATCAAAGAAAGGCAACTGGATCAAAGGGTTTTCAATAGGTTGATAGTATTTGGGTAGCGAGAATGAAAGCCTTGGTCATCCTGATCGTAGAAAATTAGCACCGCAGAAGGGTTAAACGTAATACCTTTTGACCACGTCTGCATTGTCAGCTGTTTCGGGGTCATTTCCTTCAATATCTCTCAAGTACAATGCCCCTTTAGGCAACAATTTTCTTATAATGTATGGACCCTACCAGTTTGGAGCAAATTTTCCTTTTGCTTCACTATGATGCAGGAGAATACGTCTCAAAACTAGATTCCCCACTTAAAAGTTTCTAGGCTGTACTTTCTTGTTGTAGGGATGGGCCATTCCTTGTTGATACAACTATCCTTGGAAAATAGCGTCCATCTGCTTTTCATCAATCAGGGTTAACTGTTCCAAACAGGTCTTGACCCATTCACTGTCCTCAATTTCAACTTCAACGATGATTTGAAGGGAGGGAATTTCAACCTCTGTGGGTATTACGGCTTCAGTACCTTAAAACAATAGATAGGGTGTTTCCCCAACTGATATGCGCACAATTGTGCGATATCCCAACAATGCAAAAGGCAACTCTTTATGCCATTGCCTAAAACCTTGGTTCATTTTCCTGAGGATCTTCTTGATATTTTTGTTTGCTGCTTCGAGAACACCATTAGCTTTGGGCCAATAAGGGGAATAATTTTGATGCATGATTTGAAATAGTTTGCACATTTCCCTCATCAAATTGATGTTCAAATTCGCAGCATTGTCCGTAATGATTGTTTTAGGAATACCAAAACGACAGATGATGTTAGAATGCACGAAATCCACCACCGCTTTCTTGGTGACAGCTTTGAAAGTGACTGCTTTGACCCACTTTGTGAAATCATCAATGGAAACCAAGATGAATCTATGTCCATTTGAAGCTCTCGGCTCGATTGGCCCAATGACGTCCACACCCCAACTTTGATAGCGGTGCATGAATCAGGGCACCGTGTACCTGACACTGATGACACTTTCGGACTAAACTAATGCAATCCTTTTCCATAACCTGTCTGAAGAATTTTCTTCGCAAGGACGTATCCGTTCATATAGGGTCCACATACTCCTGCATGTACTTCATTCATGATTTTTCCATCGTCTCGGGCATCCACACATCTTAAAAGGTTCAATTTAGGAGTTCTTTTGTACACGACTTCTCCGCTCAAGAAGAAACTATTGGCGATCCTTCTAATGGTTCTCTTTTGGTCTCCACTGGCTTGTTCGGGATATTCCTTTATTTTCAAGAATCCTTTGATGTCATGATACCATGGCTAGATATCCTATTCTATTTCTACTGCATTGTAGTACCCATGTCTTTCTCGAATTTGGATTTCTAGTGGGTCAATGTGGAGATTGCCTGGATATGGTAGCATTGAGGCCAAAGTAGGTAGTGTATCAGCTAACTCATTGTGAAACCGAGGAATGTACCTAAACTCGACCGATTTGAACTGCTTGCTAAGATCTTCCACATGTTGCCTATATGGTAAGCTTGATATCCTGTGTTTTCCATTCACCTTGAGCTTGTAAAATAATCAAGTTAGAATCTCGCACGATTAACAATTCTTCCACATCCTGATCGATTGCTATGTTCATGCCCATAATGCAAGCTTCATACTCGACAATGTTGTTCGTACAGAAAAATGGAAGTCAGGCTGTGGCCGGATAGTGCGGACCAGTGGGTGAAATCAAAATTGCCAGAATCCTGTCACCTTTTGTATTCAAAGCTCCATCGAAGAACATTTTCCAACCATTAGTGTCTTATGGAATTACCTCAACTGAATTTACTTTCTCGTCCGGAAAGTAAGTACTCAAAGGTTGATATTCATTATCAATAGGATTTTCATCTAGGTTATCCGCCAAGGCTTGAGCTTTTATTGCCATGCGGGAAACATAGACTATGTCAAACTCGGTGAGCAGGATTTGCCATTTCTCTAACCTTCCTATGAGCATCGACTTTTGGAATATGTACTTTAAATGATCCAATCTGTTGATAAGATAGGTGGTGTCGGCCAACAAGTAATGCCTAAGCTTCTGAACGACCCAAGTTAAAGTGCAGCAAGTTCTTTCCAACAAAGTGTACTTGGCTTCATAACTAGTGAACTTCTTGGTCAAGTAGTATATAGCTTGTTCTTTCTTCCATGTCACATCATGTTGCCTGAGAACAGATCCAAAGGAATTCTCCAACACTGTCAAATACTAGAACAAAGGCCTTCAATGTTCGGGTGGAACCAGCACTGGCTGATTTGATATATTCTTTGATTTTGTCGAAGGTTTCTTGACACTCATTTGTCCATCCAATCGCCGCATCTTTCTTCAACAGATTAAATATGGGCTCACACGTGGAAGTCAACTGAGCAATGAATCTGCTGATGTAATTCAACATTCCCAGCAGACTCATAACTTCTTTCTTGGTTCTTGGAGGGGGCAAATCCCGAATAAACTTTATCATCATGGGGTCTAACTCGATGCCCCTCGATTGACTATAAACCCAAAAAAATTCCCAGACGGAACGCCGAATGCACATTTAGCTGGATTTAACTTCAAATCAAACTTACACAGACTCTCAAATAATTTCCTCAGATCTCACACATGATCGTCTTGCATTCTAGATTTAATGATCACATTGTCCACGTACACCTCAATTTCTTGGTGCATCATGTCATGAAAGATGGCAGTCGTAGCTCTGATGTAAGTTGCCCCGGCATTCTTCAAACCAAAAGGCATTACTTAAGAGTAGGTCCCCCAAGGTTTGGTGAAAGATGTCTTTTCTGCATGTTCTTCATCCATCAGAACCTGATGATACCTAGCATAACAATCCACGAAAGACTGTATCTCGTGTTTGGCATAGTTGTCAATAAGGATATGGATGTTTGGTAATGGGAAGTTGACATTGGGACTTGCTTTATTCAGATCCCGATAGCCAAAACACACTCGGGTTTTCACATATTTCTTAGGCACTAGGACCACATTAGCCAACCATGTGGTGTATCGGGCCACTCGGATCACACCTACTTTTAACTATTTGGTGACTTCTTCTTTGATCTTGTCACTGATGTTTGTTTTATACTTTCTCTGTGTTTGTTGAACAGGGGGGTAATCGGGGTAGGTTGGCAATTTGTGCACCACTAAATCAACACTCAGTCCTGGCATATCATCATAGGACCAAGCAAACACGTCATTGAATTCGAACAAAAGTTGGATCAATGCATCTCTAGTTCTTTCATCAGTGTGAATGCTTATCATGGTTTCTTTGACTTCTTCCGAACTACCCAAATTAACTGGCTCAGTTTCATTTATATTTTGCTTAGGCTTATTTTCAAATTGTTCCAGCTCTTGGTTTAATTCCCTAAAAGCCTCATCTTTATCATATTTTGGTTCTTGATTCATTATTTCACAATTAGACATCGTGTTACAATCTCGGCATGAAGCAAGCATGTCATATTATTTAAGTCTGCATTATTAGAACTGAAAAGAGATATAAGATAAATAATAAAAACCATAAAGAACAAAGAAAGAAATTCATAGACGATGAAATATTGATTTCATTTTATTGAATTTGAAGATTAAAGGGTTTACATTGGAATTTAAAGATAATAAACTAAAAACATTCGAGTTACACCCTAAAATAACTCGGAATGTAGAAAAGATGGCAAGACTGAACTACCGAGATTCTTGCCTGACTAGGAACAGAGTAGCCTTCCAATTTTGAAGCTTGGCATTGGGACCCATATATTGCACCTTAGTAGTGCTTCAGCCTTCACTCGGCTGGACCATATGATCCTTATATAACATTTGCCTCATTTCCCCATAGATGTCCTCAACTTCTTCGTCCGTGAAGGCCTTATTTTCTTCCTCTATGTATCTTGGCTTGACAAATGTTTTGGAGAGATACGAGACTGGCTGAGGCAGAACCCACCCATTGCTCTTACATTCATTAGCCCATGTTACATCAGCTTCTGTGGCTTGGAAACCCACAATCGAAGAATTTCTCACTGGCAGCTAGAGTGACTGGCTCCGTGATGCCTCGCAAAGATACCCCGAACCCTTTCCTGGGTTTGTACCCATGCTTGATCATTTCAGTGGAGCCCATGATTGACGCGTTTGACAAGAAGGGTTGAGGAAAATGGGTTCCCTCCTTACATTGATCCGTGACTACGATCTCAAAAGCTTGGTAGACTATGTGTTTGCCACCTTCCTTAGCCTTTAGACATGGGATTGACGGGTCTCTGTAAATTGATTGATCATCTTCTCCATGGACCATGATTTATTGGTCTTTGTGTTCAAACTTAACCATTTGGTGGAGAGTAGAAGGTACGGCTCCCACAACATGTATCCAGGGCCTTCCTAGGAGAAAATTGTAAGAGGTGTCCATGTCCAAAACCTGGAATGTTACTTCAAAATAGAAAAGGCCGATGGTTAGGATCAAATCAATCTCCCCTATCATTTCCCTCTTGACACCGTCAAAAGCACGTACATAAACATTGTTGGGTCTAATCCTTTCAGTCCCAATTTCCATTCTCTGTAAGGTTGAGAGAGGGCAGATATCAACTCTAGATCCGCCATCCAACATAACTCTTTTCACGTAGTATCCTTCACACTTAATGGTCAAATGAAGAGCTTTGTTGTGGGAAACCCCTTCTGGAGGAAAATCATTTCGGCTGAAAGAAATCCGGTTGACTTCAAAAAATTATTCTGCCATTCTTTCCAATTGCTCAACAGTGGTCTCGATCAGAACATATGCCTCATTAAAGGTTCTGATGCTCATTCGAACTTATCAGTAGAGACAAAAGTGAGACCTGAGAGGGAGACTTTCGGAGTTGGTCAATTACATCGTAGTCTGAGGCTTTCATTTTTCGGAAGAATTCCTCTGCCTCTTCAGCATTGACTGGTTTTTTATGCAAAAAAACATTTTTTGGTCTTGTTCAATTCTTCAAAGTTGAGGTACTTCCCAAATGGATTTGTTTCATTCACTTCCCCCATGATTTCTTTTCCTTTGTACGTCACTACTACTTTGTAGTAGTTCCAAGGGACGACAGTGGATCCTTTATGGGCTTTTATGGTGCACGGCTGATAACCACGGGCTCATTCAGCCTTTTTGAAATTATCGGCCATCGCACCACAAAAGTTCCCTTTGGTACATACATCTTAGGTCCCTTCAGTGTAACCTTGTTTAGCACGAACCATTTGGGGGGTCTCAACACGAACTTTTCTTTTCTGGGGGCCTATGAACATAAAGAACGACATATTTAGAAGGTACTACCCGTGTTTTAGCTTCCACAGTCTTTTATATTCTTTGAGGAGGGGAGTTTCTTTTCTTCTCATCCTTAGTTTGCTTTGCTGCTGCTTTTGGCTTCTTTTCAACATCAGCAATAGCAATAATAGCCTTCAAAGACAGGTCAAACTCTCTATCCTCACAAATTATCCCAATAACTAGCCCGTTGTTGTGAGTTGGTAATGGGTTATTGGTTACATTGGGGACCTCTTCATCCCTCAACACTACCCGTTTTTGCTCTATTTAGTTTTAAACCGCCCTTTTGAGTGTCCAACAATCCTCAGTGTCATGTCCTTCTGCCCTTGAATGATAAGAACATCGGGTACCGGGTCGGTAGGAGGGTGACTCTGGGTTTTGCCTGTTTGGAGGTACGGGCTGCAACAAACTCATTTGGACCAGCTTTGCGAAGAGGATAGAGTATATTTCACAAATGGGTGTGAATTTTGTTTTTCTAGGTGGCTCATGGGCACATGCATTATATGGAAAGTTATTTTAAGGAGAACGGGGATTATATGGAGCTTGGTGAGGAGGGTTATTTTTGGGAGGTGGAGCTCGATTCTGGTTACACTATTGTTGTGTCCGAGTGTATGGCTGGGCATTCATCACTGCATAAGGCTGAGGAGTCATGGCATATGCCGCATCTTGGTGAGGGTAATAATGTTCCAGGTGTTTGAAGTGGAAGCGAAGTAACCTCGGGGTTGATGGGGGTTTCTTAGACTTGGGGCCATCATTGCCACTTCTTCTTTCTATTTTCAGTTTGCTACACCCCCCGACCCGCTCGGGATTGGCTGAGAAGTAGCTCTTATAGCCGACTGGCTCAGCATACGGTCTGCTTTCAAAACATTTTCGACCATCTCCCCAATTTTGATAGCCTCAGCAAGTGGCTTTCCCAAAACGGACATCATGTTCTGGAAGTATTCAGCCTCTTGGGTTGCAAGAAGACACAAACCATCTCGATATCGTCCATTGGGGGTTTCACCCTGGCAGCTTGTTCGCGCCACTTGATAGCATACTCTCGGAAGTTCTCTAAAGACTTCTTTTTGAAATTGGACAATGAGTTTCTACCTGGAGCTATGTCCACGTTGTACTAGAATTGTCTCACATTGTCTCGGGCCAAGTCATCCCATATGTGCCAGCGTGAGATGTCTTGGTCCTTATACCATTCTTATGCAATTCTGACTAAACTCTTCCTGAAGTAAGCCATTAGGAGTTCTTCTTTTCCACCTGCTCCTCTCAACTGATTGCAATACTTCTTCAGGTTAGCTATAGGGTCTCCATGCCTATCATATTTTTCAAATTTGCGATTCTTGAAATCGATGGGCAGATGAACATGCAGGAACATCCACGAGTCAGCGTAGGAGACACTCTTCTGGCCACTCATGCCTTGTATGTTCTTGAGACTTTGTTCTATGCTTTTCATTTTCCGACTAATCTCCTCTTGCTCAGGATTCTTTATAGTTCTCTCTTGTCCTGTGGTAAACTCATACCGAGGTTGTTGAGGGTAGGAGTTTGGGGTGACATGAGCCATGTCTGATTGAAATAGTGGTATTCTAAAAGTAAAGGATGGCAACTCAAAACTTGGCTTGGGCAATGTTGACTGTGCCATAGCCGAGGTTGGTGGTGCGGTGAATATGTTAGAAGCCACTCCTGAAATCAGTGCCTGGGGGAGAACCACAGAATGCGTTCCGGTGAAATGGGGCTAACATAGTAGGGTATCCGAATAGGGTGGTCGGGTAATTTATAGGGATGTTGGAGGTTCCACTGGTTTGGGGAATAAACTTGGGGAAACGAGGTATTGCACTAGGCGACTCTCTACCGTTAGACCAAGCGTCCAACAATTCCAACATGCGGAGGCGCAGTTCCCTGTTCTCTTCAGCAGTTGGTGACTCTCACGTTGGGATAACTAACAATGGGCTATCCTCTGGGGGGGATTGTTAGTAGATGATAGTATGTCGTCATTTCGACACTTCCTTTGGTTCTTGTAAAGTTGGGGTACGAAGACAGGTTACCACAAAATCAATCACCTTAAAACAAAACTTATGGATATTCCGGGGCAACAAAGTATGGCAACTGAAAGTTGATTGGTTGGACAGATTGGGCCGATTAATCCGAAATGCATGTGATGATCATTGGTTCCAGCTGCTCCACTCAGATAAGTCTCTTTTATTTTTTCTCTTCAAATAGTCTTCCAGGTTTGGATTTTCTTATCCTTAACTCTGAAAGTCATTGCATTTCATTTGGTCTCATTTCTCTAAGATGTTACCAATGTCAGTTCTGTTTGAGCAATAAGAAGGAATTTCAAAGCTCACTACCAGCTTTAAGATTGCAAAACACAGTGCGGCCAGAGCATACCAAAGATAGCATAAAGTGCCAGCAAAACTTCCATCGGCCGAATGATTTAGTAATTTCATGGGAGATTCAGAGGTTCAGTCAAAGGGGTCAGAGGTATGAAACAACGGTTCGGCTATAGAACACTCGGGTCATACAAATTCATGGGGGTTTGAAAGTCAGTTGGAAAGTCAAACGGTTCAGGGCCAGTTCAGGAAAGCCAGTAAAAACAAAACAATGTAGCGAAGAGACCTTCAGCAAAAATGCCATCAACTAACCACCACATTTTAAACTGACAAAATTTTGCTTTGATTAAAGCAAGGGTAGGAAATTTCAGTTGTTTCGGAGAAACCCTCCGTGGAGAAAGGCAGTCACCAAACAGGTTTGATTTTTGATTTTCAGGACCCTCCTGGAAAATGGGACCTAGTTCAGAAATAGCGTAATCCAACATAAATGCATCCCAATGGAATATAAGCTGGTTTAGACATGTTCGAGATAAGATTCAATTATGAGTTTTCGGGACCCTCCTGAATAATAGGACTTAGTTTTAAGATTTCGATTAGATAACAATATTTAGCGTAAATGCTACTGTAGGGTAGTATAATTCAGCCATAAAAGTTATCACTCTTAAGATAAAATTTGACCTTTGATTTTCAGGACCCTCCTGGATAATGGGGAGTAGTTTAAAGACCCTCTTAGATAACAAGATTTAGCATAAGTTATACCTTTAGAAGTTATAACTTAGATTTAAAATTGTCGTCTAGTTAAGAGTTGTCAGGACCCTCCTGGATAATGGGACCTAACTTTCAAATTCTTAGTAATACTTGATAACATGATGTAGTTTACACTCACATCTGTGCCCAGCCACCAAACTAGGCAGAAAAATTTCCTTGTTTGTTTATTTCGTTGAAGCCAGGAGCCCGCCTGGAGAGCAGGGAATACATTTCAAGATCAGCAATTAGGAGCCCACCTGGAGAGCAGGGAACACATTTCAAGTCATGCAGTCAGGAGCCCACCCGAAGAGCAGGGAATACATTTCAAGTCATGCAGTCAGGAGCCCGCCTGGAGAGTAGGGAATACATTCAAGTTTAGCAGTCAGGAGCCCGCCTGGAGAGCATGGAATACATTTTAAGTTTAGCTATCAGGAGCCCGCTTGGAGAGCAGGGAGTACAATTCAAGTCAGCAGTCAGGAGCCCGCCTGGAGAATAAGGGAGTACAATTCAAGTTTCTGCTTTCAAGTTCTTATTGATTTTTGGTAATGTGATCCGTTTTACACTTACATGTAGGCCTAGATACCCAAACGAGCAGAAAATTTCCTTTGTTTTTGTTTATTTTGTTAAAATCAGGAGTCGCGTGGAGAGCAGGGAATACATTTCAAGTTCAGCAATCAGGAGCCCGCTTGGAGAGCAGGGAACACATTCAAGTTCAACAGTCAAGCATCCACCTAGAGAAAAGAAAAAACATCTCAAAGTGTACTTGGTAGTTAGGCATCCACTCGGAGAAATGGAAAACATCTCAGATTACAATTCGAGGCGGCAACAAAAGGATTCCGCCGGGATAATACAAGTCAACAAGGCAACAAGAACCGCAAGAGCAAGTTTGAAGATATAGATAGGATTTTGTAATGCATAGATCATAGTCTAGTCTAGCTTCTTTTTATTTTATCATGGTGTAATAAGGGGATGCAGTAAGCAGTAGAAGCAGCAGCAACAACAACAGTGAAATCACAGCTTCATGGTAGTCCAGCTACCGAAACTTCCCGAACTACACTGACCTAATTCCTTTATAGCCAAGGATAAGTAAGCAACCTTAGAAGCAGGGTGCGGACAAATCTTTCAAAATGCTTCCCACGGAGTATTCAAACGGGCAAAAATCGCTCGTGCCCGCTCACTTTATCTTTGCACGAAAACTCTTCGTGTTTTCGGGTAAAGAGGGGCAGCTGTGAGCACGTGATTTTTGCCCTATATGATTACTCCCATAAATTAAAAATAAAATAATTTCTTTTCATTATTTGCAATTTTTGGGGATTTTGGGGCATTTTCTAATAATTGTTTACATTTGTTTGTGCATTTTTATTTTTGTTTATATAATGAAATATTCAAAATATCACGCATTGCATTTAGGATTTAATTTTACATTTTTTAGATTAATTATTAAATTAGTTTATTTTATAAAATATGAAAATCACAAAAAATAGTTCATTTTTGCATTTTAACACTTTAATTTTGAATTTAATAGTTTTTCTTTAAATTTAGGATTTCATTAATTATTGTAAATACTATGATGAGTAATTAATCTAATTGGGTAGGTTAATTTAGTTTAAAAATTAATTTAGGATTTTATTTTTAATTTGAAAAGAAAGGATTTGAAATTGAAAAAGAAAAAGAATTGAAATAAAAGAAAAAACTAATTTTTGGGTTGTTACAATTGAGTTTGGCCCAGGCCCAAGTGTTAAATACCCATTACCTGTTCAAATTTCCCCACACCCGGACCAATCCAGTAAAACAGCCGATCCGGTTTTCCCCTTCATCGAAACGACCCCGTCCCACTTAAAATGAATCTGGACCGTCAAGGTTTTCCAGATCCAACGGTGGAGAAGCTGGGATCTTCTTGTATATAAATGTCCTAACTCACCCCCCTACCCCCTCTCATCGTCCCCACACACCCTCAGAGAACCCTCACCGCCTCCGCCGTGAGCCGCCTGCCGGAAATCGTCTCTGCCGGCGGCGTTGGTCCAATCACTACCAAATTAACACCATAGATTCCCCTCTTTCTCCTCTTTCCAAATCTTCAAATCCCCACTCTTGAATCCCAGCCCAGCCTCTCGAATCTTGAATCGAATGGAATGACTGAAAACCTAAGTCGTCCGATTGGCCCCAAAATTACACCCAATGAGCCCCATGACCCCCTCTTCCTAAATCACAGACTAGCTACCCTCGAATCGGACCCAAGATCCTCGAATCTTAAATCTAAGTCAAGCTCTAAAATCCCAAAAACCTCGAATTCAAGATTTAAGTAAGGATTTAGGTCTAGTTTGACTTTATTCATGTGTTCTTGATAAGAACACATGATTAATGTCAAACTTGGCCAGAAAATTTGAAGGTTCGAAGGTTTTTGCATTTCTTACGGTCCAGACCATGGTTATATATTTTGTTCTTTACCTTTTGAGTTTTAATTTTCATGTGCATTTCCCTTCTCATCTTCCTCTGTTTCTTTTGTTTGTGTTTTGATTTTTTACTGTTTTTCCGTTCTTGCAATCATTTCTACATGTTTTTCTTTTTAGGTTAATTAGTATCTTCATGAATGAGTGTAGTTTTATTTGATTTGCCCATTTGTTTTGGGCCTTTAAATCCTTAGTTCAGAGCGTCTAATGACTCCGGTTGGCCTCCTTCTTTCCCTTCATCATCGAATCTTCTGTGAAGTTTCGAGTCGAATTTGGGCCCAAAAGAAAAGGATTAGCCCAGAATTTGTAGACTTAGGGCAGTACGGACTTGGGTCAATTTGACTCGTATTTTTTGGATTTCTAGGGTAATAAACAGGATGCTTAGGGGGTAAATTGGAGAATATATGCAGGGGAATCTTATATAACTGAACTAGGAAGCTTCCTAGAAGATGGGGGTAGGGGTTATTTTCAAATTCTGAGGTTTACACTAGGGATTTCTAAGCTAAAATAAAAATTTCAGAGGGTTTTAAGTGCAATTTTGACTCTTTGAGGATGCCCTAGTGCCTTACCTATAAAGGCATCCTAACTTGGCTCTCAAGTCAGAAAAATAGATAGAAAAATACAGAAAATTAGAGTCGATTGAAAAATCAAAAAGAAAAGATTGTTCCATTGAATTCCCAGTTTTGGTCTCTGAAATTTTTCAAATACTGAAACATTTTCTGACTCTCTGAGATAGAAATGGTTTAAATCTGGTTTTTGAAAGTTCTGGGTTGAGTTCTGTAGCTTGGTTACTGTTCCATTGGATTATAAATCAATTTTGTTTTTGTTTCATTTGCTGAAATTGGGCTGTGTTGTTCCTGTTGTCGATTTTTGTTGTTTCTGTTCTGATTTCAACTTAGTTTCTCCTTTTGTTTTGTTGCTTGTTACCAGGTATCTTCCAAACCATTATCAACAAGTGATTAGGAACATGTACTTTGAGCTGAAGCCTAACTAAATACAAGTTGTTGAATTTCCTTTCATTGGCTTCTTCTATGTCTTTAAATGTTCTGTAATAGACTCTATATTATGCATGGTAGCTCGATTATCTTATTTCACTGGTACGCTATAAAAATGAACCTGTGCTCTTTAAGAGTTTGGGGTGTTGATTCTTCTTTTTCTTTTGATCCAAGTGAATGGTGCTAATCTCCTAGATTTCGTTACTGTCAATATTGAGAAAGAATTAAATGAGTTTAAGTTCAAGTCTGTTTGCGAATTTAGCTTAGAATTGAATTCAAACATGAATATTTGGGTAGCTGAAGTCGAGCATGTGTTTTTAGTAGCCTTTGAAACTGCTTTGTGTCCCAATTACTGTGTAGGGATGAGGGTTAATAGGTTTATTGTTGTTGCAAATGGTAGTTTGTTGATTGGAATAGACTCGATATCGAGTCCTGATCTTCGGCCTTGATTTTACAAGGTTCGGGTTCACTAAGCCTTGGATTCTGGGCTATGTGCAAAGAAGAACAGTGTGCCAATGCTATCTGGGCTTATGTTTTGAGCCCAACAGCGTGTTTAATTGTTTTTGCTAGATTCACTTTGCCACAACAGATTTGGCCTGAATTGTGAGAAATTAGCGTTCAGAATTTTGTCTAACCAGTTCATGTCCAAATAGTTAAAATCCATGAGTAAGAAAAAATGTTATTTCAAGCTTTTCTTCAGATATTTTCGATTGATTTGGGATTAACTAAATTTTGTACCAAATTGCTTGATCCCCATGATTGGGCCTAACACTAGCCCAATTGAATGAAAGGTTCCAAGTAACTTAGACTGCCCTTTTCACACGTTTGTTCTCTTGGGCGAGGTTCGATCTGTGAGCCCAATTTTCTTCATAGTGGCATTTGCACAAACAAAGGTTCCGAGTTACATTTTGTTGAAGTTAATTAAGCTCTCCATGATTTGAGGCGTGCCATATTAGATAATGTAAATAGTTTATGTCTCTCATGAGTTAGTTTAGAAACATTTTGGGGGCTAGAATAAATTGGGGTGTGCCATGCCAAATAAAATCTCAAAATGCATGGAGCTCGCTTAATTAACTTTAATCCTCTAGAAATCGAGGCATGCCATTTAGCTGAATTTTCATAGCCCTCGCAGTGTTAAAAAATGCATAGTTGCTTTAGGCACATTATGTTAATAATTTACCTTTTTAAACTCGGGTGCGCATTTATGTGACCCAAATCCAAAATCTCAACAATGTTAAAATATGTCGAAGACCACGGGTGCATTTATGTGACGTGGTTTGAGACGTATTTTAATAACGTTGCACTCTTCTTAAAAATGAATAAAAGCGGTTAAAGTCAAAATTTGCACATAGGTTCACAATTGTTTAAATCAGATAATTAAGCTGAATATAACAATTGAGCGACCATGCTAGAACCACGGAACTCGGGAATGCCTAACACCTTCTCCCGGGTTAACAGAATTCCTTACTCAGATTTCTGGTTCGCGGACTGTTAAACAGAGTCAAGCTTTTCCTCGATTCGGGATTTGAACTGGTGACTTGGGACACCATAGGACGATGGGGACGATAGAGAGTCCTCTAGCCCGGTCACGGGACAGTATTCTGATTGTTCTTACTGAGCTAGCGAATCTAAAGTGCTTGCTCATTCTAGCTAGTCGTGACGACCTCTCATTATTCTTTTTTCCAGTCGCCTTTTTTTTCCCAGTTCCTGTACGTGGAATGATTTCCAGTGAGTGATGAGACCGTACAAACAAAGGCAACGAGGACCGCTGGCAAAGGCGCTCAGGTGCGCTTAAAGTCTTATTGCCTATATCTTATCCTATAATCTCCCAAGTGGTGACTCTGAATCTTTAAATAAAATAATCCCGTTTCGATTGTCACTTTAAGTTGGAAAAAAATCCCCTTACACACCCTTCCGGGGGGTGTAAGTAAAAAGGAGGTGTGATAGTCGGGCAAGCCAACGCGGAAATATAAATAAGTTCTCATTTTTCTTTTACCAAATAAATGCAGCAATTTCTTAAATTAAAGTTAAAACCATAAATGATCAGTAATGTGTGAAAAATAGTTATACAACCCCAAAATAATAGTCTACTAATGTATGTGCCAAGACCTGGTATCACAAGTAGTGGGCAACTAGTAAAATGTACAAGAATAAAAACTATCCTACTGTCCGAGGTAGAATAGACAACAAAAGTAAAGAAAGACTCCATCAAGATGTTGAACGGCACAGGAAAGGAGCAGCCCACCGTGGAAGTCTCGGGCTATGAATTAGGGGCGCGCACCAGACTGATAGTCAGATGTACTTGCTTCAGATCTTGACAATTAAGTACAGAAGTGTAGTATGAGTATATAAACAATGTGTACCCAGTAAGTATCTCGTCTAATCTCGAAGAAGTAGAGACAGGAGGTCGACTTGATACTTACTAGGATCAAATAATATAATAAAGTGTTATGCTAAGTATGGGAGTCACAAATAATCAATAGTTTGTAGCAAGAGGTAATAAGTCATGTTCTAAACAACTTTTATAGTTAACCATTTACATTCCAAGTATTTAGCAGAACAAGTCATGGATAAGATTCCTCATAGATATCATGCGCATATTATGCCGAGGTCAATGGCCCGATCCAACAGAAAATAAATTGTGCACTACTAGAGGCGATCGGCCCGATCCACATATATCAATTAATATCAAGAAAACATATGAAGGCGCATTTATTTAAAAAAAATTCATACACGAATTCCAACAAGTATATACATTCCCTTATATTCCTTTCCATGTTCCTAGCATATCCTAAGTGATCACATTAGCAAGATAGTATAGAGAATTCACAAATACAGCATGATATGGGTCCTACACTACCCGAACAATTAACATAATAGTAGCTACGAACGGACTCTCGTCACCTAGTGCATATGTAGCCCCAGCATTTAGTAGCAAATTATTCAATTATTACACCTATGTGGACAATTCCCTCTTATAAGATTATAAAGGAGACTTACCTCACTCCAAGTGTACTTCCAATACCAAGAACGAGCCCAAACCCTCAATTCGGAGTCTAACAATCCAAAACTAGTTAAATGTGGTAGGAATTAGTCAATATGAACTCACATGATCGTATTCTAGCTATTTAAGCAATTTTCCAACTCTTACCACAAGTTTCCTAAAATCTAACCCCGGACCCACGTGCCCGGATTCTGAAATTTTTTAAAGGAAGTGGTTCTCTAAAACATAAGGATCAATAATATATGATTTCTAATTCATTGCACAATAAATTTCGAGGTTAAATCTAACTTTTGTCAAAACCTAGGTTTTGCTCTAACCCCATGATTTTACCTTAGTCCTAGTGTTTAATCTACCTAAGACAGAAGTATTAAACAAAGAATAGGTGGGATAAGCTTACCTCAAGGTGCTAGGCGGAAATCTTCTCTCAAAAGCTCCCAAAATCGCCAACGGAGGAGTGAAAAGTGGCAAAAATGACTTAGAACCTGTATTAAATGAAGCTCACTACTTCAGCGATTTCTGCATCTACGGTCAGTGGACTGCATCTGCGGTCCCGCTTCTGTGATAAATTGGACATATCTACAGAGCCAGCCAAGCGGGCTACGACCGCTTCTGCCAAACTGCTTCTGCGATTTTGGGCCTGGCCTTCCTTGGCCGCATCTGCAATAGGTGGACCGCTTCTGCGGTCTCGCACCTGCGGTCGACCAACCGCATGTCCGATTATGATAGAAGCAGATGCTTTAGCTTTTCTCAACATTTCCAACTTCACTTGAGCCTCTTCCATTTGACGCTCGGGGTTCCCGGGCCCTGCCCGAACATACCGACAAGTCTGAAATCATGAAACGGACCTACTCGAACCTTCGGACGCCCGAAACAATGCTAAATCTAATAATCACCCCCTAAAATAAATTGAATCAATACTTATGAACTTCAAGTTCTTAAATTTCCTCTAATTAGCCGAAACGCACTTAAACTACTCAGATTGACACCAAATTTTGTTGGCAAGTCTTAAATGTTATATCGGACCTGTACCAGGCTCCGGAAATAACATACGAGCCCTATACCCATGTGATCAATCATTATTTAGGACCGGGCATATGCTCAGGTCCTATATTTTCCTACGGACCATCTGGGGCCGTCAAAATACGAATTTGGGTCCGTTTGCTAAAAATGTTGACATTAATCAAACTTAGCCTTTTAAGAAAATCTTAAGGAATCAAATGAGCATATTTCAACCCAAACTGTTCCAAATCCCGGACCAACCATCCCTGCAGGTCATAGATTAGTTAAAGCAAGTGCGGGAAGTTTTATTTAAGGGAACGAGGTTCTAAAAGAGCAAAACGACAAGTCGGGTCATTACATTCTCCACCTCTTAAATAATTGTTCGTCCTCGAACGGACATAGAAAAGTACCTGAGCTGCTGAATAAATGTGGGTATCTGCTCCCCATGTCCTCCTCGGACTCCCAAGTCGCCTCCTCGACTGGTTGGCCCCTCCACTGGACCTTCACCACTGAAATCCTCTTGGACCTCAACTGGCGATCATGTCTATCAACAATGACAACTAGTTCCTCCTCATAACCCAAACTCTCATCCGGCTTAATAGTACTGAAGTCCAACACGTAGGACAAGTCGGCATGATACCTCTAGAGCATGGACACATGGAAAACCGGATGAACTCCCGATAAGCTGGGGGTAGAGAAAGCTCGTAGGCAACCTCACCAACTCGCCTCAACACCTCGAATGGGCCAATGAATCGTAGGCTCAACTTGCCCTTCTTCCTGAACCTCATAATCCCCTTCATTGGAGAGACTTTCAAAAGGACATTCTCGCCAACCATGAATGTTAGATCATGTACCTTCTGATCCGCATAACTCTTTTATCTGGACTGAGCTGTGGGAAGCCTTTCTTGAATCAACTTCACCTTATCCAAGGCATCATTCACTAAGTCTGTGCCATAAAACTTAGCCTTGCTAGGCTTAAACCACCCGATAGGAGAACGACATCGCCGCCCATACAAGACCTCAAATGGAGCCATCTCGATGTTGGACCGGCAGCTATTGTTATAAGCAAACTCTGCCAAAGGCAAGAACTGATCCCACCGCCCTCCAAAGTCAATCACACATGCTCTAAGCATGTCCTCCAAGATCTGAACTGTCTGCTCCTACTGCCCGTTGGTCTGTGGATGAAATGTTGTGCTAAGCTTCACGCGAATCCCCAACTCACCCTGAACGACTCTCCAGAAATGAGAAGTGAACTGAGGGCCTCTATCTGATATAATGAAAACAGGCACATCGTGCAACTGGACTATCTCCCGAATGAAAACCTGAGCCAACCTCTCTGAAGTGTAAGTAGTCACAACTAGTATAAAGTGTGTCGACTTGGTCAACCTATCCATAATGAACCACACTGCATCAAACTCTCGCAAGGTCCGGGTCAACACAACTACGAAATCCATAGTAATGCACTCCCACTTCCACTCTGGTATAGGCATCTGCTAAAGTAGGCCGCCCGACCTCTGGTACTCGTACTTGACCTGCTGGTGAATCAAACACCTAGCCACATATTCCACTATGTCTTTCTTCATCCTCCACCACCAGTAATGTTGCCTCAAATCACGATACATATTCGTAGCACCCGGATGAATGAAATACCGCGAACTGTGAGCCTCCTCTAGGATCCTCTCCCTCAGACCATCAACATTAGGAACACATAAGCAACCCTAGAGTCATAGAACACTATCCTCGCCAATAGAAATCTCCTTGGCAATACCCTGCACCACTATCTCTCTAAGAACTGCCAAGTAGGGATCATCGAACTGCCGGGACTTGATCTATCACAATAACGAAGACTGAGCAACCACACATGCAAGGACCTAGCCGGGCTCCGAAATATCTAGACTCACAAGTCTATTAGCCAAGGACTGAATGTCCAAAGCTAGTGGCTTCTCCCCTGCTGGAATGAATGCCAAGATACCCATACTCCCAGTCTTCCTACTTAAGGCATCTGCGACCACATTTGCCTTGCCCGGATGATAAAGAATGGTGATGTCATAATCCTTCAGTAACTCAAGCCACCTACGCTATCTCAAATTGAGGTCCCTCTGCTTGAACAAATGCTGTAAGATGCGATGATCAGTATAAACCTCACATGACACCCTATATAGATAATGCCTCGATATCTTGAGAGCATGAACAATCGCGGCCAACTCTAAATCGTGCACAGGATAATTCTTCTCATGAATCTTTAACTGGCGTGAAGCATAGGCAATAACTCGCCCCTCCTGCATCAATACACACCACAATCTAACGCGTGAAGCGTCACAATATATTGTATACATCCCTTAACCGAAAGGCAACAGAATAACTAGTGTTGTAGTCAAGGATGTCTTGAGCTTCTGAAAGCTCGCCTCACATTCATTGGACCAATGGAAAGGAGCACCATTCAGGGTCAATCTAGTCAGAGGTTATGCAATAGATGAAAAGCCCTACATCAATCGCCTGTAATAACCTGCTAATCCCATGAAGCTCCTGATCTCAGTCACCGAAGTAGGACGTGACCAACTTTGAATTGCCTCAATCTTCTTGAGGTCCACTTTAATACCCTTTCCTGACACAATATGCCCCAAGAATGCCACTGACTCTAGCAGGAACTCACACTTGAAAAACTTAGCATATAGCTTCTGCTCTCGCAAGGTCTGAAGCACTTCCCTCAAATGTTGCTCGTGCTCACCTAGGCTACGAGAGTATATCAAGATGTCATCAATGAAGACGATGAAAAAGGAATCAATATAAGGCCTAAACGCTCTGTTCATCAAGTCCATAAATGTTGCTACGGCATTAGTCAAGCCAAAAGGCATCATTAGAAACTCATAATGGCCATACCTCATCTGGAATGCAGTCTACGGAACATCCGAGTCCCGAATCTTCAACTAATGGTACCCCAATCTCAAGTCGATCTTAGAGAACACCCTATCACCCAACTATTGGTCGAACAAATCATCAATGTGCGGCAACAGGTACTTATTTTTTATGGTAGCCTTGTTCAATTGACGGTAGTCAATGCACATCTGCATGGTCACGTCCTTCTTCACAAATAACACTGGTGCGCCCCAAGGTGAAACACTAGGCCTAACAAACCCTTTTGCTAACAACTCCTCAAGTTGCTCCTTCAACTCCTTCAGAGCCATACAATATGGTGGGATAGATATAGGCTGGGTGCCTAGAGTCAAATCAATATAGAAATCAATATCACGATCCGGTGACATGCCAGGAATACCACAAGGAAACACATTGGCGAACTCCCGAACTACTGGAATTGAATCAATCGTTAGAGACTCTACGGAGGTGTCCCGCACATAAGCTAAATACGCAAAACACACTTTCTCAACCATTTGTCGAGCCTTCAAAAAAGAGATAACCTGTCTACATGTATCAACTATTGAGCCCTTCTAATCCAACCCTAGAAACCCTAGCATCTCTAAAGTAACAGTCTTGGCATGGCAATCTAGGATGGCGTGATACGGAGCTAACCAATCCATGCCCAAGATGACCTCAAATTCGATCATATCAAGCAACAAATCTGCTCTAGTCTCAAAACCATAGAATGTGACCACACAGGACTGGTAGATCCGATTCACAACCATAAAATCGCCCACAATAGTGGACACATGAACAAGAGTGCCCAAGGGCTTAGAAGAAATAACCAGAAAATGAGCAAACAGTGATGACACATACACATAGGTAGACCCTGGATCAAATAATACCAAAGCATCTTTGCCGCAAGCGAAAATAATACCTGTGATGATGGCATCTAAGGCCAATGCATTTGGACTAGCCGGAAGGGCATAGAATCTGGCTGGAGCGCCAGCTGGCTGACCTCTCCCTGCCTGACCTCCACCTCTAGGATGGCCCCTACCAGTCTACCCTCCACCTCTAGGTGGAGAGACAGCCGGTGCTGAAATCATAGGCTACTAACTGTGCTGTACTGTCTTGCCCCGAAGCTTGGGCCAGTATCTCCTCATATGACCAAGGTCTCTGCACTCGAAACAACTCCGCGGTGCGGCGACGTGCTACGTTGATGGCTGGCCCTAATGGCCTATAGACCCATTGGAAGAAGCCTGAATAGCCGGTGGACGGTATGAACTCTCCGGCATAGCACTGCAATAATAATCAGAAGAACCCTGAGGACTTGAATACCTACCGGAGGAACCCTGAATAGCTGGTGGGCGGTAAGAACTCTCTAGTATGGCGCTGAAATAGGGATGCACTGGAGCACCCTAAGCAGGTAGTGGTGTTGAATATGGGGGCCTGCTGGGCTATCCCTTCCCAAACTAACCTCTTCCCCTAGCCAGGGCACCTCTGAACTCTTTGGAGAATCTAGACCTCTTATACTGCTGGATCTGCTCCCTACCCCTCAGACGGTAGCCCTCAATCCTCCGAGCAATCTCCACTACTAACTAATAAGGAGTCCTCATCTCCACCTCTCGGGCCATGTTGGCCCGAATGCCAGAATGCAACCCTACAACAAACCTCTACACCCTCTCTACATCAGTAGGAAGTATCATCAATGCATGGCGGGATAGCTCAGAAAACCTTGCCTCATAATCGGTCACAGACATCTGACCCTACTCAAGCTACTCAAACTAATACCGCAGCTCTTCCCTCTTAAAGGGTGGAATATACCTATCTAGAAACAACTACGTGAACTAACTCCAAGTGATAGGAGGAGAACCTGCGGGTTTGCCCAAAACAAAAGACTTCCACCATCTGCGGGCCCTGCCATCTAGCTGAAAAGTAGTGAAGTCAACCTCATACGACTGCAATATCCTCATGTTGTGCGGTCTGTCCCTGCACCTATCAATGAAGTCCAGAGCATCCTCATGACGCTCATCCCCGAAGACCGGAGGGTGAAGTCTAAACCATCTATCCAACCGCTTCTTCGGGTCACCATCCGCAGCTGGTTTGGGCTCGGGTATCACTATAGAAACTAACTGAGCCCCCTCCGTGTGTAGTGCACGTAGAGTCTGATACACTACAGTTGCATGACCATAAGCCCGAGCAGTAGGGGTCTATGATCCCTCTCCTGCATGTGATACAGCTGGATCTACTGGAAATAAACCAGCCTGAGTCATGGTATCCATGAATCGTAGCATACAACCCATGACCTCCTAGAATCTCAGTGCTATCATAATGTCCACCGGGGTGGGCTCGGCTGCGGACACCTCGTCCTGCTCCTCAATAATAGGATCTCCCGCAGGATCTGCTGGTGGTGCTACTGGAACAGCTCTGGGATGCCCTCGTATTCTACCTCGGGTCGGTGCCCTCCCCCGGCCTCTGCCTCGGCCTCTAGCAGCGGGGGGGGGGGGAGGGAGGAGGGCAGCCCCTCCCAGGTCCGAAACATTTGTCGTGCGTGTCCTCACCATCTATGAGAGAATAAAAGAGAGACATTTAGTGAACCATCCACTGCACGATAGGAAATGAATAAAGATTAGTTTCCTAACACCTTATAGCCTCTCGAAAATAAATACAGACGTCTTCGTACCGATCCGCAAGACTCTATTAGGTTCGCGCATGACTTGTGAGACCTATGTGAACCTAGTTCTCTAATACCACATTGTCACGACCCATTTCCATAATGGATCGTGATGGTACCCAACACCATAGTCGGGCAAGCCAACGCAAAAATATAAATAAGTTCTCATTTTTCTTTTACCAAATAAATGCAGCGATTTCTTAAATTAAAATTAAAATCAGATAATTAGTAATGTGCCAAAAATAGTTATACAACCCCAAAATAATAGTCTACTAATGTGTGTGCCAAGACCTGTTGTCACAAGTAGTAGGCAACTAGTAGAATGTACAAAAGAATAAAACTATCCTACTGTCCGAGATAGAATAGACGACAAAAGTGAAAAAAGACTCCATCAAGCTACTAAACGGCAAAGGAAGGGAGCAGCTCATTGTGGAAGTCTCGGATTATGAATAAGGGGCATGCACCAGACTGATAGCCAGATGTACCTGCCTCAGATCCTATACAAGTAAGTACACAAGTGTAGTATGAGTACATAAACAATATGTACCTAGTAAGTATCCCATCTAATCTCGAAGAAGTAGAGACGAGAGGTCGACTTCATACTTACTAGTGTCAAATAATATAATAAAGTGTTATGCTAAGCATGTGAGTCACAAATAATCAACAGTTTGCAGCAAGAGGTAATAAATCATGTTCTAAACAATTTTACAGTTACCATTTACATTCAAAGTATTTAGCAGAACAAGTCATGGATAAGATTCCACATAGATATCATGCGC
This sequence comes from Nicotiana sylvestris, assembly GCF_000393655.2. NCBI lineage: Eukaryota > Viridiplantae > Streptophyta > Magnoliopsida > Solanales > Solanaceae > Nicotiana > Nicotiana sylvestris. The sequence continues at coordinate 65,687,930 of NC_091066.1, forward strand.
ACATTATGCCGAGGTCGACGGCCCGATCAACCATAAAATAAACTGTGCACTACTAGAGGGTCGAATGGCGCGAACCATAGATACATCTATTTCTACTGAGGCGATCGGCCCGATCCACAAATATCAATTAATATCAAGAAAACACATGAAGGCGCATTTATTTTAAAACAAATTCATACAAGTGTCCAACAAGTATATACATTTGCTTATATTCTTTTCCAAGTTCCTAGCATATCCTAAGTGATCGCATTAGCAAGATAGTATAGACAATTCACAAATATAGCATGATACGGGTCCTAGACTACCCAGACAATTAACATAATAGTATCTACGCACGAACTCTCATCACCTAGTGCGTACGTAGCCCCGCATTTAGTAGCAAATTATTCAATTATTTCACCTATGGGGACAATTCCCTCTTACAAGGTTAGAAATGAGACTTACCTCGCTCCAAAGTGCACTTCCAATGCCAAGAACGAGCCTATACCCTCAATTCGGAGCCAAACGATCCAAAACTAGGAAAATGAGGTAGGAATTAGTTAATATGAGCTTAGAAGATCGTATTCTAGCTATTTAAGCAATTTACCAACCCTTACCACAAGTTTCCTAAAATTCGACCCCAGGCCCACATGCCCGTATTCCAAAAAATTTCAAAGGAAGTGGTTCTCTATAACCTAAGGATCAATAATATATGATTTCTAATTCATTTCATAACAAATTTCGTGGTTAAATCTAACTTATGTCAAAACCCTAGGTTTTGCTCTAACCCCATGATTTTACCTTAATCCTAGTGTTTAATCTACCTAAGACACAAGTATTAAATTAGTAAAAGGTTGGATAAGCTTACCTCAAGGTGCTAGGTGAAAGTCTTCTCTCAAAAGCTCCCAAAATCGCCAATGGAGGAGTGAAAAGTGGCAAAATGACTTAGAACCCGTATTAAATGAAGGCTCACTACTTCAGCGATTTCCGCATCTGCGGTCAGTGGACCACATCTGTGATCCCGCTTCTGCGAGAAATTGGATGCATCTGCGGAACCGGCCAAGTGAGCTGCGACCGCTTCTGCGGTCTTGAAGCTGCTTCTGCGGTTTTGGGCCTGGCCTACCTTGGCCACATCTGCGATAGGCAGACAGCTTCTGCGGTCGACCAACCGCAAGTGCGGTTATGACAGAAGTATATGCTTCAGCTCTGCTCAAAATTTCCAACACCACTCGGGCCTCATTCGATTGACGCTCGAGGCCTCCGGACCTTGCTCGAACATACCGACAAGTCTGAAATCATAAAACAGATCTACTCGAACCTTCGGAACGCCCGAAATAACATTAAATCTAAGAATCACCCCTATAACCAATTGAATCAAACTTATTAACTTCAAGTTCTTAATTTTCCTCTAACGAGCCTAAACGCACTTAAACTACTCGGATTGACACAAAATTTGGTTGGCAAGTCTTAAATGTTATATTGGACCTGTACCAGGCTCCAAAACCAACATACGAGCCCGATACCCATATGATCAATCATTATTTAGTTTCTTTAAATCCTTACAATTTCATTTTAATAATTTCAAATAAAAATTCATTACTCGGGATAGGGACCTCGGAATTCAATTCCAGGCATACGCTCAGATCCCATATTTTCCTATAGACCCTCCGGGACCGTCAAAATACGAATCCCGATCTGTTTGCTAAAAATGTTCACCAAAGTAATCTTAAGAAATCAAATGAGCATATTTCAACCCAAAATACTTCCAAATCCCGAACCAACCATTCTCGCAGGTCGTAGATTAGTTAAAGCAAGATCGGAAAGTTTTATTTAAGTTAACAAGGTTTTAAAAAAGTAAAACGACCTGTTGGATCATTACACAAAGCCTCTAACAGTATTAGACATCAAACAGGATATGGCACCGGCTTAACCATACGTCTGTAGCAAAACTCTGACACAATGACTCATAGACTCGGCTGCACTCCGAATGAAGTTGAGTATTACCGATCCTTCGCAGAATGCAAACCTCGTCTACTATGAGGGCTCGTCAATCAGAGTATCTATGCATGCAGGCATGACTGCAACGTCCCCAAAAAAAGGACGTCAGTACGAATAATGTACTGAGTATGTAAGGCATAACTGAAACATAACAATAAGTCAACATTAATTAAAGACATATAAGAATCAACCTATATATCTGAAGTCCCAGTGTATATGCGTACTTATTATACTTATATATATAATGCTTCTCTTTGAGACTACAATCCATATCGTACGATGCATGACTGCCCAACTAATCAGTGGTGACTGTCCGACCGGCCATCGCACGGTGGTAAATGTATAAACTGTCCAACTGGTGATAAATAATGATATATAACTGCCAACCGGTGGTAACTGCCCGACCAACCGTAGCACGGTGGTAAATATATAACTGCCCAACTGGCCGTATCACGGTGGTAAATGCATAACTGCCCAACTAGCCATAGCTCGGTAGTAAATGTATAACTGCCCAACCGGTCGTAGCTCGGTGAAAAATGCATATGCATGAAGATGCATGTATTACTATATTATAAATAGTAATATCTTTATCATATACATCAATAGGGACTTGGAGACATTACCTATAATGTACAAGAGATGGTTTATGTGCCAATGTTTGTTAATGCGCGAAAATATTCTTTGTGGATCCTATTAGAATAAGAAACTTTTCAATCACAAGTGCCCTGACTACCTCAAAACAATCTGTGGCATTCTTTGATATAAACGACAAACACATCTAAAATAATCCAGTTTACTAAGTTCAGCGTTAGAAATTTGAATCAAGTGAGCTCTACAACATTGTTATCTAATTGAGTTTTATCCTTTTTCTCGTCGTAGATGTCTAATAAGAAAATATCAATTTCATTCACCAAGTCCCAACAAAAAAAATCATATAACTAAAACAATATTTATAGTGAATAACAAAACTAAGTCTTCTCTAATAGTCACTAAATTGAAATCAACAAAATAGAGGGATTAATGGCTTGTGCCCACTCACAATTTGATTAGAAGAATATAACTCTACAAAGATCTTTATCTTACTTTTTACTCATCTCCAGTTAAAACTAACATATAGCTAAAGTAATATTTGCAATGGAGCAGTCACAATTTGCAAAAGGAAACATATATGAACATATTCTAATACCAAGCACTTAAGATCCTCCCAACTTCAAAAGAAAGATAAGCATCAAGGCAAACATAACATATGGATGATTCGGCAATCTTGAAAAGATCACAAATAATGGAATGAATATTACTTTATTAGAATGAATATGACTTTATCGGAATGAATAACATAGACATCCTTAATTGCTAAGAGTAGAACCACTTATGGAATAGCATTACGTATATGTATCGTTACTTAGATCATGCCAAAAGAAAGAATGAATAGTCTTAACATACCTGAGTCGGTTCTCTTGACAATCTCTCTAACATAAGTTAATTGCGACAAAACACGTGACGACATGTTCGAAATAAAGAATAATTCATATGAAATGCTCGAAGCAATAACTTTGCAATTGTAAAATCATCTTTGTTAAAACTCCTTCTCAAGAGATGTTAAATAATGTTACTATAGGAAAGCTTGACTGAAACTTCTTCTTAATTAACTATGAAATGAGAGGCTTGAACACTTTAGAAAATGACGATAAAAAGGTATGGTAAGTTTTGTTGAATTTATTGAAAATTATGATTGTCATCAGAAACTCTAAGAGAAAATAACATCAAAAGGTAGGAATTGTTATTCTTAAGTGGCCCCACATAACTAAGATTGGTGTCACACTTGTAAACCAAAGTGTGACACCTTGCAATATTTAATGATTAGTCAATTAGTTGGAAGGGATGATTGCTACGTTAGGGGCTTCAAAGTTATCCAATGATTCTTAATTAAACTTCCACTAAAATTTATTAATTACCCAATTAATTATGTAATTAAAAATTATCTCAACTTACTTAAAATACTATTCACTTTTAACATATTTTATGTACCCTACTATCATGGTCATGTGGTACATTATAAAATAAATACATATAGTATTATTTTATTAAAACATCCATGTAAAAATAACATATAATTTTTCTAATCTCATATAAAGAGTAAAAATTCTCGTACGGTTAATTGTTAAAATGGTAAAAAGATAATATTCTTTTCTTGTGAGAAAATAATTTCTATCTTTACAATAAAGAAAATTTTATAAACTTTCTCATATTATGTGTATAATTTAAAGCATATTCGAAATTAGTAATATTAATAACTATATAAATCATATTTTTCAAACTTTTTTTACAAAAATATTCCACTTAAATAACTATATCAAAATATATAACGGTATCAAGGTTGTTAAACTTACGGGGTGTAACTTTCCCCCTTTAGAACATTCGTCCTCGAATGTTAACTCTTAGAGATTTGAAAATATTTCACTAGGGTCTCCTTTGTAAATTAAACTAAAACCAAAACCTAAATTTGAAGTCTCGACTATTCACAGCCTTCTTACTTGAGTATCTTTTATCTTTTTCACCTTTACCTTACTTAGTTTTTAATCTCGGATCATGTCTTCTGTTTCTTTCATAACCTCCTTAAACATAGGTGGAAATTACGCCTTAAAGCTCTACTGTAATACCGCACCTCTAGTGCATACAAAACCTTGCGTAAACTTCATACTGACTTCTTACGGCTCAGGTCTATGGCACGATCTAGAAAGAAAAGAAGAGTAACATTTCCTAAATGCCCTATAGCCTCTCAATTATAAATGTGACGCGCAACACACCCATAAGTGAGACTCTACTAGGAATGGCTTTGTAAACTTCCTACGACACACCCTACTCTAATACCACTCTGTCATGCCCCAAACCTGGGGAGGCGTGACTGGCACTTGGTACCGTACTAGCCCAAGCGAACCACTATGTAAGTCTTTTTTTCGTTATAACTATCATGGGCCAACATGGCCGCAACTAGTAACGTGTAACTATAAGTAGGAAACACTATATCAATGAACCATCTTTCTTAAAACATTAATACATATGGGCCTTCAAGGCCTCTAACATACTATACAAAATGAACATCTATCTACAAAGCCTCTAAGAATATTAGACATCAAACAGGATATGGCACCTTAGGGGTCCCATATCTGAACCTATGAAATTGTAATCATGAAAAGAGTTTAATCCCATGATGTTGATAACTTTTTGTGGAAATAACTGACCATGATTATTGGTTTGAATTTGCTATAATGTTATCAACACCTGTTTGAATATTTTATGCTTTAATGATTCCTTCCTGCAATGTAGTCATTATGAAACCTCTTTTGTCTATGTGTATTCTGAACTCCGCCCCTCCCCCTCTAGGTCTTCTTGATATGTGGTTCCCTATTTAGTGTTAAAAATAATCTGTACTCTCTTGTGTTATTTTCATTAAGAGGAAAGTATATATTTTGTGATAAGTAATACTTTAGTACTTAGTTTCCATTGGAAGAGCCTTATTGACACTTAAACCCGTAAGAAAAATATGTAGTTAGTGATTAAGGGTATTTGGGAGCGAAGTTCGACTCTAGGTTGGGCTGCCCTCCCCGCACAAGTATTGTCCTGGGCCTTGAGTCTCTTGGGAACTTTGATGTGTCGGGAGATCTAAAGGAAGCATCTATCTAGAGTGGTGTTCCCTCCTTAGCTCTTAACTCACTGACACATTCAGTTCTTTACGGGTTTAATGTTTAATGACAACGAAAGGTTTCCAATGAGAATTATTTGCTAAGTAAAGCCATCATATTAATATATAATTTCTTCTACCATATTAATCTTATTCTTGCTTCAACTATCTGCTTGTGCATTTGTTATGTACATCAAAGTATTATCTGTTATTAGAATATGTTAAATATATATGGGATATATATCTAATGACCTTCTTATTTTTTGATATGTACATCTATTTGGGCCTATGAGTTCTTGATGAACTCAAGCCCAATTCCAGCCTTATTGAACCTCGTCCAGGAGTTCAAAGTTAGTTGTGTTCGCGTTTCTTTACCACTGGACCTACCTTCTTGAGGCCTGATCTCAAAGTACAGTTCTCTTTCCCTCAACTCCTTTATTATTATTACTGCCTCGTTAATTTAGTTTATTGCTTCTGCTAGTTTATGTTAGTTGTATTTGTTATGTCTTTATTGTTGTTTTATCTCTCATGTATATAACACTCATATATTAGTACACATGTCTTTTTTTTTCTTCACGTTTTAGTATTATATGAACTTAGGCAAGCCTTAAATAACATAAGATTTAAAAGGAAAATTAGCTAGTAGTAGACCTTTAGTTTGCTAGCTATAATCGGTTTGCTAATTATTATTTTTCACTCACCCCCCTTTCATGGAAAGATTTTCAGAAAATCTAGAACTTAACGAACAACAGCTCTATTTCAAAAGGGAAAAATAGATTTCAACTTCATTTTTTTCAAAAGAAAAACTAGAACTTCAAGAATTGTCACCTTTAAGGAATTTTCGGTAAATAACCCCCTTCTTTGAAAATCCTCCGAATCTAAGGTAATTCTAGATACACTTTCTTACAAAACATCCTTTTATCATTGTGTAAATAACCACCCCCAAATCAAATTATTTTTATAATTTAATACTCTTTTATAAATTTATACAATCTAGATCACTTATATACCAATTTCAAACCTCTTTTAAAATCTCATATATGAACCTATTCATAAACTCATATCCCTTTAGGACCTTGCATTCTTTCCAACAATATCATACTCAGTTATGTAGGAAGCAGTGTTCCTTATCACTAGTCAAATCCTTTTATAAGTAAATGATCTCGAACTTAGTCTAAATCTTATGGAGATACCTCGGATAGATTTTAAGGGGTGTATAACATCATCCCCTTAGAAGAAGAAGAACTCTTACCTATAATCTCACTGGTTAGTGGACCAATAAAGAACATGACTTAATAATTAAATAGGTACCCTTGTATCCCTTTAAATATTAGGTGGCGACTCTTTTCCATCAACACCAGAGAAACCACAAGTTGAATCATGTCTTGACCAGTGCAAAATAGGGTGCAACAGTATTTGATCAGGTTCTAGATTGGGAAACCAAGATGCAATACCTTGCGGAATAGGATCTTAACAGCAACATTGATATCTCCAACCAATTTGTCAAAACTTACACCTATTAGTTTGAGAAATTTCACAAGCAAGGTTATCTCCAAGATCCTTTCTAGAAGGCTTAACCCCATGCTTGAAAAACTCATATTTGATAATCAGTGGGTTCGTCAAACAAAGATTGATCCCAAAAAATATTTACTTGCTCAAGAAATCGTCTAGAATGTCAGTCAAAGTAATAAAGGAGACAATGTGATTATTAAGCAAGACATGGTTAAATCTTATGGTAGAATATCGTAGAGTTTCCTCATGTCTGTGATGAGGAAATGTGACCTTTTCGAACACTGGATAGATCTTATAGGGGTCTTGTTAATAATTTTTAGTATTGTATTATTATTAATAGTTCCACAAAGGGCTTTTTCACTTTATCACAAGGCCGTAAATAAGGCGATCCTCTATCGTCATCCTTTTTCATCATTGGAGCTGATGTTCTATCCATATCCCTAAACAACCTCATTCACCATGATAAGCTAATCCCTTTTACCATGGATCATAGAGGCCCTACTATTAACTATTTAGCTTATGCCGATGATATTGTTATCTTTTGTGAAGGTAATAATGACTCCATCACACTCATCAAAAAGCAGATTAGGAGGTTTGAGAAAGCTCTAGTCAAAAAGTCAATAACAACAAAAGTTTTTACATCACCACTCCAAACACTTCGGCCTATAGAATCAACGGAATCAGGGTAGCCTTAGTTTTATTGATAAAATTTTTCTATTATATATCTTAGTTGTCCTATTTATTATGGTAGGAAGAATACTAGTTTTTTTTATGGTATGCTTGCAAAGATTGTTGAAAAGCGTATTGGCTGGAAGCATAAGTAGATGTCTCTGGAGGCATAATCATTCTTATCAAAATTTCTTAAAATCTATGCCTACTTACATTCTATCTGCTATAAACCCTCCCAAAAGTACTATTAAGTTTATGGAAAAATATTTTGCAAATTTCTTCGAGGGGTCTGCAGTGTCACGACTCGGATTTCCCACCATCGGGATTGTGATGGCACCTAACTTTTAGAATGCTAGGCAAGCCAACAGATAAAGATCTAACACGCTAATCACTATTCAAAATGGTAAATAACAATAATTTAAACCAAAACAAAGTAGGAAATGCGGAAGTTTATAATAATTCAAACACTAATACATGACTACCCAAAGATCTGGTGTCACCATCCTCGAACTTCTAAGAGTCACTATAAATACTGGTTTAAAGGAAATACATATATTCTCAAAATAAAAGAAAATAAGGAAACTAGGATAAATGGAAGGGGACTCCAGGGTCTGCGAACGTCGGCAGATCTACCTTGGGTCTCCTGTAAACTGACCCAGCAACGCAACTCTGATCAGTGTCATCCAGTACTGTGATCTGCATAGAAAGTGAAGAGTGCTGTATCAGTACAACCGACCCCATGTACTGGTAAGTGCCGACCTTAACCTCGGTAAAGTAGTGACGAGGCTAGGACAATGCAAATTCAATATCCCTATCGGGTGACATCCCTGGCAGGTCTGCAGGAAATACCTCTGGGAACTCACAAACAACTGGTACGGAATCTATGGATAGAACCTCCCCACTGGAATCACGAACATAAGCCAAATAAGTCAAGCACCCTTTCTCAACCATATGCCGAGCCTTCATATAAGAATTAACCCTACTAGTAGAACGACCAGGAACCCCTCCAATTCAATCGAGGCAACCCCGGCAAGTCTAAGGTCATGGTCTTGGCGTGATGGTCCAATATAGCATGATAAGGTGACAAGACAATTCATCCCCAAAATGACATCAAAATCAACCATATCGAGAAGCAAGAGATCTACGCTAGTCTCAAGACCCCCAATAATAACCACACACGAGTGATAGACACGATCTACAATAATAAGATCACCCACCGGTGTGGACACATATACCTCAGGACTCAAAGAATCACAAGGCACAACCAAATACATAGCAAAATAAGATGACACATAGGAGTATATAGACCCTGGATCAAATAGAAATGAAGCATCTCTACTGCAAACTGAAATAGTACTAGTGATAACAGCATCGGATGACTCAGCCTCATGCCTAGCTGGGAAAGCATAACATCGAGGCTGGGTCCCTCCTCTCTGAACTACATCCCTAGGACGGCCTCCTACTGGCTAGCCTCCACCTTTAGCAGTCTGACCTCCACCTCTAGATGTCTAACCCCTACCTCTACCTGGTTGAGTGCGCGGTGGAACACCCGGTGCCAGAACCATGGCACGAGAACCTTGATATTGAGAACTGCTCGATGCTAGAGGGCAAAATCTAGCAATGTGCCTCGGATCGCCACAAGCATAACAAGACCTCGACTGCTGAGACTGCTGACCCTAAAACTGACCCTGCTAGCCTAAGTAACCACCTTGAAAACTGTGGAGTGGAAGTGCACTGATAAGAGCTGATGGTGCATTGTAGGGTAGTTGATCAGAATACTGCACATGAGAGCCACGACCACTTGAAGCACCATGAGAAGCCTGAAGTGCTGAATGAAATGGCCTGGGAGGATAGCCACTACAAAAAGAATCCATGCCTCCAGACAAGGCACCACTAAACCTGCCAAAATGACGAAGCCTTTTGTCAGACCCCTGACCACTCCCCTGAGCTAAAACCATCTCAACTCACCTAGCCACATTGGCCGCATCTTGGAAAGATATCTCGCTCCCTGTCTCCTTATCCATCTGCAGTCTAATAAGCTGAGCGAGTCCCTTAATAAACCTCATCACTCTCTCTCTCTCTCTCTCGGTAGGGAGTATAAGAAGAGCATGATGGGCCAAATCAACAAACCTAGTCTCGTACTGAGTGATAGTCATAGAACCCTACTGAAGATGCTCGAACTACCTGTAATAGTCCTCTCTCTGAGTAATACGAAGGAACTTCTCGAGAAATAGCTGAGAGAACTTGTCCCAAGTCATGGAAGGCGACCCAGCTGGTCTAGTCAACACAAAATCATTCCACCATCTCTTGGCGGACCTTATCATCTAGAATACAACAAAGTCAACCCCATTGGTCTCCACTATCCCCATGTTCCGTAACACCTCATGGCAGCGGTCAAGATAATCATGGGGTCCTCAGAAGCTGTCCCACTATAATGAATTAGAAAAAGCTTGGTGAACTTGTACAACCTCCACAAAGCATCAGAAGATATAGCTGATCCATCACTGGTCTATGGTGCTGCTCAGCTAAAGAAGCGATATATGACCTCACCATCCGCGAAAGAACAAGAGTAGAGGGTTCAATTTAGCATTGAGAGAACAAAATTGCACGATGGATAAGAATAGAAGTGAAATTGTTCCTAAACTCTGTAGCCTCTGCGGGTAAGCATAAACATCTCTATACCGATCCCTCAGACTCTACCTAGCTTGTTCGTGAATTGTGAGACCTAGGTAACCTAGTGCTCTGATACTAACTTGTCACGACCCGGATTTCCTACCATCGGGATCGTGATAGCGACTGACTTTTAGAATGTTAGGCAAGCCAATAGATAAAGATCTAACACGCTAATCACTATTTAAAATGGTAAATAACAATAATTTAAACCAAAACAAAGTAGGAAGTGCGGAATTTATAATAATTAAAACACTAATACACGACTACCCAAAGATCTGGTGTCACAATCCATGAAATTCTAAGAGTCACTACAATTACTGGTTTAAAGGAAATACATTTGTTCTCAAAATAAAAGAAAACATGGAAACTAGGATAAATGGAAGGGGACTCCAGGGTCTGTGAACGCCGACAGATCTACCTTGGGTCTCCTGTAAATTGATGGCAACAACCCAACTCTAATCAGTGTGGTCCAGTACCAGGATCTGCATAGAAAGTGCAGAGTGCATTATTAGTGCACCCGATCCCATGTACTGGTAAGAGCTGAGCCTAACCTCGGCAAAGTAGTGAAGAGGATAGGACACGACAACAACATAAACCTATGCAATTAAATCATATACAAGAAAATAACAACAATTGGACATTTAAGCAGATAATGACGGCAACAGGGGGAAACATGCTAGGGGAAATATCAAATCCTATAACAGTACAGTAAAGAAATGTAATAAATAACATGCTTTGCACCAACGAAAGGAATAACATAGAAAACAAGTGCACAACATCACCCTTCGTGCTTTTACTCTCGTCCTTACTATAAGAAATAATAGAAACGGCACGACATCACCCTTCGTGCATTAACTCTCTCATAACATGGCTTGGCATCACACTCCGTGCATTATCAATATCAGAATATGGCACGACATCACCCTTCGTGCTTTACACTCTTCCTCATCCAAACAGCAGAACAATAACAACCCGTCAAGGAAATCATCAAAAACCGACATTGTTTCAATATTTAACTTCACAATATAAATCTCAACTTGAGTCAAGACTCAACCAATATCCAAATTCCATGAAAACATAATAAGATTTGTCTAACATGAAGAATAACAAGTTTAAGCATGAACATTACGGATAAAGAATATAACAATCACAAGTATAAGACTCACTCGCATGCTATGACTCGACAACAACGTATAGGTACTCTTAACCTCATCTACACACCGTACTCAATGACCATACTATTTACCGTGAAAATAGTAATAACAATTAAATTTGATTATGGGATTCTAAAAATACGTGATCTATTTTTATGCTAGTTTGTTATGCAGTTTATGCTATGTGTGAAGTTTAGAAACGAGATAAGAGTAAGGAGCAAAGTGATAACCAAACCGATAGGCTAATTATCGGGGCTTCGAGTTTATCGATTCGGGCCTCAAGGTCGATTCCGGAGCTCGGCTGGGAGCTATCGAAGGCAGTCGAAGTATGGCTAACAATTATAATAAAATCAATGAAGGCTCTTTATGGCCAATAATAAGCAACAAATGAAGAACAATAATGAAGATAGTAGATGAAAGCAACGGTATCAAGAGAATATGTTATAAAGCAAAGAGAATATTCTTGTATATTTCATGTAGAGCATCTGAAGCAACAACCCTTTGTAAAATGACATGGACCCCCTTTATATAGGAGGAGAATCCCAACATAGTACAAAATACATTAATGACAAAAAAGTGGAAATGGGACAGCTAGATGACACCTTGGTTCGGGTTTAGAGTAGCTTACTAGGCTCTGTCAGTCATTGTCGTGTACCTTGAGAACTTCCCATTTCTACCATTGCCGTAATTATCACTGCCCCAAGGCCAGGTGTCGACAACCCTCGAGGGGGGAAACCCAAAGTGATACCCACCTTGGGACAATGTACTCCCACCGAGCTTGATATGTCAAAAGACTTTACCATCGATAAAACTTCATCCATACCGGGCCGATGTGAACACTTTGTGAGCATGTAATTTTTTCCCTATATGTATTACTCCAACAAATTCAAAACAAGATAATTTCTTTCAGTGTTTGCAATTTTGTTGGATTTCGTGGTATTTTCTGTTAATTATTTGCATTTGTCTGTGCACGTTTATGTTATTTAATTCATGAAAAATACAAAAATATATGTTGCATCTACATTTAGGATTTAATTTTATATTTTTAGATTAATTAGAAAATTAGTTTGTTTTATAAAAATGAAAATCACAAAAATAATTCATTTTGCATTTTTCATTTTTAATTTATAATTGTGCAATTGTTCTTTAAATTTAGGATTTAATTAATTATTAAAAATACCATGGTGGGTGATTAATATAATTGGGTAGGCTAATTTAGTTTAAAAATAATTATTAATTAATTTAGGATTTATTTTAATTTTGCGAAAAGAAAAGAATTGTAAAATTGAAAAAAGAAAAAGAAAGGAATAAAGAAGACCTAAATCTGGGCTCAAACTCAATCCAACCGTCCCAGCCCAAACGGAAATCACCCCAATACCCGGCCCAATCCACACCTGACCCGGTCCGGATTCCCCCCCAAACGAAATGACGTCGTTTCGATCAGTATTGATCTGAGCCGTTGATCTTCCCTTGATCGAACAGCTTAGAACTAAAAGTGTGGGGAGTATTTAAGTGTCTGAAATCTGTCCCCCCCCTCCCTCAGAACCCCTTCTGCTCAACACCCACCAGAGACACCCGGAACCCTAGCTGAGCCGCCCCCAAATCCCCGGCCTCCGGTGACGGCGCCACCTCCAAACACCACAAAATCACACCACTAAACCACTCTGACCCCCTCGTTCTGAATCCCCACTCCGTTTCCCTCGAATGTTGCCCCAGCCCCTCGAATCCTAGATCACAAACAAGCCCAAAAATCCCAAGTCGATCTTTGGCAAAATTTCGTGTTGAATCTGAGTTTATTCGTGTGTTCTTTGTAAGAGCACACGATTAACCTCAAATTTGGCCGGAAAATCCGAGGATCTGAAGACCCAGGCTTCCTTTCAATTTTTTGAACTTTTCAAGGTATTTATTTCTTTCTTTTTTTGATTTAATTTGTCTCTCGTTTATTTTCAAATTTTCTGTTTCTTCTCCTCTTCTCGAATCATTTTTCATTGGTTCCAGAACCTATTCATTCATGCATGAGTAGTCGGAATCCTATTAGGTTAGTTGTCAAAATTCTTAGTTAGTAAACCACTTAGTCTGAAGTTTAATTGTTCTGTGTTATTTGGTAGTCAGATAATTGCTAATTGGGCGATCTCAGTTTCGATTTGGGTTGCCTTCTCTTTAAGTTTGTTTCGGATTGGGTTTGGGGTTTAGTCAGTTTCAGCTCATTGACTGAGGGCCCAAATTTGGAAGACTGCCCGTTGGACAAGTTTGGGTCTGGGTCTTTGTTCATTTGACCCTATTTGGTCCAAGGTAAATTTCAGGGCACTTAGGGGTAATTGTGGAAATACATTGAGAGAATCTCTCAAGTAACCACCCAAGAAGCTTCCTAGAAAGCTGAAAATAGCCTTGTTTGGATACCAAGTTAGAAAATAAGGGACTAATTAGCGAAAAGGAAAATTCAAAAGGACTAAAATAAAAAAATTGAACCCTTAAGACTGCCCTGTTTTCTTGCCTATAAAGGCATCATTTCCTTGTCGTTCAAGGCAGACCCAAGAAACTTGAAAGAGAAGGAAAATTATGAAAAAAAACAACTAAACGGCTGAAACTTCTGCAGAAAATACTGTTTCATTGAGTTTTAGCTTTGTAATCTGAAATCCTCTTCTTCCTGAATCGATTTTCCTGATTGTTTGAGCTTAGAAATGGTTTGAAACTTAGTCATTGAGGTTGGTCCTGAGGTCAGCTGGTTTAATTGTGTGTTTGAGACTGGTTTTGGGCTGCAGTACTTCATTTCTGGGTTTTGAACATGTTTTGTTGGTTTGCTTTTGTTACTGGAACCTGCTGTTGATTCCTTGCTGTCATTACTGTTGATTCTCACTTTTTCTAATTTCGTTTAATTCCAGGTATTCCCTAATTCTATAGGAGATGAAATGCAAGTATGTGAGCTATAATTACATGAAGATACCATGAATGAATACTGATTTTCTTTTTTAATCATCAATATTAGCTGTTTACTTGGAATTTCTAGAGTTTAGTGGTATATTGTAATAACATTTAGCCTGACCTGTCCATTTTAATATAGCAGTAGTATGTTATTCCTTAGAAAACTCATGTTGTCTTTCGTTTGTGATGAAAACACATGGTCTGATGGTTTGATTGTGTGTAAGTAGTTCAGGACATTTGGATCTTGTATATAGGGACTGTGATTTAAGCCATTCACTGTTTGTTATGCATATGTTCAAGCATGTGGTTAGACTCTATTAAGTTTTAGCTTATCATTTAGTTTTGTCTGAAAATCAGAATGCATTCGATTAAAAGGGGTGACTTCCTGCTTTGTGGGAGTAAAAGTTTATGAATACTGGTCTGATTGGCATCAATCTCTGGGTACTCAAGGTAATTGGATGTATGCATTGGGTTGAGAATGAATTTTTGACTTGTTTAGATATGTAAAAGCTTTCTGTAATAGGATACGGTCAAAATGCATTACTAATAGTGATACAAGTTTAAAACTAGATCATACATGTTGTCCATGATGAGAATTCCATTGTCATTGCTTGCTGCTAAAAAAAACGAGCCCAAAGGTTGTTTGCACACATAATGGTCTCATTTTTGTTGTTGAATATCACTGGTTCTTGGCCTGCAGGGACTCGACACTGAGTTATTCACTCAGACCTATTGAGGTTTCGAAATTGGGCTCATTTCTGGGCCCAAGCTTAACAGCTTCTTTCGAGTATGATTTGGGTCGTAATTGCGGTCCAGTCACGCCCAGTCCTTTCGCTTCCTGGTTCTGGACTTCACATGGGAAGCCCATTTGTGGCCTTTGACTGTTAATTAAACGACCATAGGGAACTTTAACTTCATTGAGTGTTAAATATTTCAACCTTTAAAATAATTAAGGTGAGCGATATTAATGACACCAATAGTCTATGGCCCTCATAATTTTAAAAATAAGAATTTTAGGCAATTAGATTTGAGGCGTGCCATAGTAAGTAAGATATAGTTTATGGCTTATGGTCCTCCAAAGTCTAGTTTGAATTCTTTTTTTTTAAACTTGAATTGAGGGGTCGTGCCAAATAAAATCTTCAAATGCATGGCCCTTGCTTAGTTAATATTTTAATTCTTAGAATTCGAGGCATGCCATTTAGCGAATTTTCCATGGCCCTCGTAAAGTTAAAAACGCGTAGTCGCTTTAGGGCGCGTTATTTAATAATTTTACTTTCTTAAACTCGGGTGCGCATTTCATGTGACCCAAATCAAATCTTTAAATGTTGAATGAAATATGTTTAGGATTGCGGGTGCATTTCATGTGGCGCGATCCAAAGACGTGTTTTAAACGACGTTCAATCTTCTTTAAAAATAATTAAAAACGGTTAAGGGATTAAAATCTGCACATAGGTTCGTAATGGATTAAAATCAGATAATTAAGCCGATTATAACAGTTGAGCGACCATGCTAGAACCATGGAACTCGGGAATGCCTCACATCTTCTCCCAGGTTCGCGGACTGTTAAACAGAGTCAATTTTTCCTCGATTCGGGATTCAACCAGTGACTTGGGACACCCTAAATCTCCCAAGTGGTGACTCTGAATCTTTAAATAAACAAATCCCATTTCGATTGTCCTTTAATTGGAAAAAATCCTTTATATTTATACCCTTTACGGGGTGTAAAGGAAAAAAGGAGGTGTGACACACGTGTCCCGATACATTAGTGCAGTGACCAACATAGGGACGGTGAAGAAAGACTGTCGATGGAGGGAGGCAGTGGAGGTGGAGATTCCCATCCCTGATGAGAATGTAACGGACCACAAGGTTGGTTTCCTTCATGTGTATACTTACCTGTTCACATTGGATCCTGTTGATCCCTCTACATACCCTCCTCCAGAGATAGACCTGATTATCCTCAATTTTTGTGACAAATATCAAATGACACTCGGTCAAATATATCCTTCTTTCTAGATGATAGTCTTGATGCTCCGCCATTTCTTCGATGGGGTTGAGGGCGAGACCTTTACCCTCGACCATTTGATTAGGTTGTACAGCCCTCGATTTTATCGAGGTTTGATTAGGCTACACCACCGATCCAAAAAATTATTTTTCTCGAGCACCGACGAGGAGAAGGATCGCGGGTGGATGAGTAGGTTCGTCCGGGTGAGGACCTTGGACATCATTCCAGCCGAGAGGATGCCTTCCCGGAGAAGTGGAACACACAACGTAAGCATTTTTTCCTTCTGACATGTTTTGTGATTTTCTTTCTTTTCTTCCAGAGAAATGACCTCTTTTTGGTTTCTGCAGCTACCGCTTGGTATCCCGAAGCGGTCTCGGATCTGCCAGGATGGATTGAGTGGTTGGACATCGCATTCCCATATCTTGTTCAGTCCTAGCCGGACCTGGTAAAAAAGCGGTGGGTGGCCAAGAATCACGGTAAAGCTTCCTTGCCACCTATGCCTTAGATTTATGTTTTTTCCCCGTATCCTTTATGCTGATAAGTTACGGTCACTGCACTCATGCAGGCCTTCAGAGCCTGCCAAGGGCATGAAAAGAAAAGGCAAGGTGGCTACCGATCCTCCCGTGGCAAAGAAACCTAAGTCATATGAGCCTTGAGCCGTTATTAGGACCTCGGCTTCAACTTCCGGAGCCAGCCCTGGTGCTGAGGATGATGATGATGATGATAATGATGATGATGATGATGATGATGATGATGAAGGAAAGTGCATGTTGGCACAGAGGACAAGGTCGGGCGTGAGAGCCTCGCAGGTGCCTCGACCGGAGGCTACTGAATCGGGAACGGCCAACTCAGGTCGGTCCCGTGAATCGAAAACCCTCGAGGAGGGTGTCAATACGGTCCCAGATCCCATGACCGGATTTGGTGTAGTTTCCATTGGGGGAACCGTTGTCACTGATCCTAAAGGGATGAGACTTGGAGCTTTTCAGGGGCAGGAGTTGCCCATCGGTTACATCGTTGACATAGATGGTTTCAGTTTGGGCCCTCAGTTCTCTTCAGGGGAGCTAAGGGATGCTCAAGATGCGAATACCGCCAAAGCCGGGGGTCCTCTCAAGGGGGAGGCGCGCTTGGGAACATTCTTGACGATGTTAGACAAAACATCAATATTGACAATCCTAGCTCTATCAATGCGGCAGAGAGGTTCATGCAGCAGGTGATAGCTGTTTTATGTATATTTCCCTTAGTCTCGAGCATTTTTCTTCATTCTTCTAACTCTTCCGTTTTGTTGTAGTGTAAGGAGATGTATGATCATGCCCTCTCTAGGCTTAATAAGGAGCTTTCATGTTGTGAGAAGGAGCTTGAGAGGCTGAACTTAGGACTGCGAGAGTCAGAGGCTTACTCTGCCGGAAAGGAGAAAGAGTCAGGCGAGCTCCGGGCTGCTTAGGAGGTAGCATTCCGAGAAAAGGCTGCTCTTGCTGAGCAGGTATTTTGTTTTGAATGAGTTCACCCTTCATTCCTATAATCTGATACTAACTAGCCTACCTTTCCCCTCGTAGATCAGGCAAATTGATTCTCTGATCAGGCAAAAGAATGTGAAGATCCTCGAGCTGAGGGAATGAAATAGGGTGGCGGCCTCGGAGTTGGCGTCGACCCATGATCTTCTCCAAAATGCTCGAAAGGAGGTTGCTGTGCTGACTACGGCCAAGTCCTAGATCGAAGGAAAAGTTGCTACTTATCTGCAGGACACATCCACGACAAATCAAATAACCCATAAGATATCAATAGGGGCCGAGCTAAACCTAGCCCGAGCTATTGATCATGCTAGAGCAAAGGAGAGGAGGGAAGCCTTGGAGGGGGTCAGAACTAGAGGAATCGATCTTTCAGCCGAAATTAAGGAGGCCCGAGAGTTGGAAAGAAAGTCGGTGCTCTTGATCGCTCTAGATGAGGATCCTGCAGATGGTTCAGAGGATAGTGGCAATGAAGAGTAGGCCTTGTGTCACTTTTGCTCTTTTTTTTTCTTCGTTTTCTTTCTGTGCTTGTACTCCCGGGGGAATGAGTCTTGTAAAGACGTCCCTTGTAAATATGTTTTTGGCAATGCAGAAGGGTTTTTCTGCCCCAAGTTTTTTATATCTCGTTGCTCTTGCTAAGTTATTCTTTGAATTTTAATATTAACTCTTTGGAGCCCATTCTTGGAGTAATCGAGACCCTTGAAATCGAGTCTTACATTAAAGTTAGGTTGACAGCTTCTTTGGGACCGATGCTTATGATAGCTTGAAGCCCGCGAGGTCTTGATACCTCTCGATTTTTGTGGGGTAGCACCATTCATGTGATCTGATAAAGGGAGCCCCGGGGAGATCCCAGGTGGTCCCGCCAGTACATTTCCCCAGGAAAAAGTGACGCTACCATGGTCAGAATTAATTAGCCCTCTAGGTAGGCGAGCAGCCGCTGCTTTGCCCTTATATATTCATTCACTTGCTTCTTCAGTGGAGATTTTGCTACTATGAGTAACTATTTCTTTCATAGAACTTGGCGCTTTATGCTAATTCTCTCATCATTTCAACTTAAACTCTTTGCCCAAATCTATATCCTACTCCTATTATTTTATCATAGCCATGACTGCTACGTTGACATCCACCCATCAATGAGAGTGGAGTTCTACCTCTATTCTGCGTCTGGTCGGTGCTACACTACCGTTGCCCAGTGAACGGGCCTTGAAGTGATTTGTCTCGAGGAGTGACTTTACGTTGGAGATACCTCCCAATGTTCAAGGACATCGGGAGCACGCATCGAGGTTCATCTTATCAGTAAGGGAGGAACACCTTGAAGTAATCAGAAAAGACTGTGGATGGGGAGAAGGAGTGGTGCTACAAATACCTTCCTCTGAGGAGAGCATCATGACCTACGATGAGGGGTTTTTGAGCATGTACACACATACTTTTACATCGGGTCCCCCCTGGTCATTTTCCATATTTTCCATATTTTCCATATTTTCCAATAGGGAGGACCCTTAGTTTATTATAAGTATTATAAGCTAAATGTTTTTTCATAATATTTTGCGGCTAGCGGGATTAACCTTGAAATTTCTTTTATATTTTCTCCCGTGTATTCTAAGTATTGGATATCTTGGGTTTTTTGATATTTTTCTATATTTTCTCTTAATAACTTTTCTAATAAATTTATATTTTCTAAAGTTCGTAACCAGTACTGCAGATATTCGTAGCTGATCATTAATCTGAATATAAATCTAGTTCATATAAATATAATTCGTCTATTTTCTCTGAGAGAATTAGTTCTGTATATCCTTGTTCCATTATGTTTATTATTTCAAAAGTAACCAAAATATCATAAATTTTTCTTCTAATATCGTTATTAAGTTGGTTAAAAGTATATAATATGAGCATTTTGTAATCATTATTGTCATCTAGTAGATATGTGTGGTTTCTCATTAGATCTATTTTTATTTATTCTTATCATGTGTTTACTAAACATATTCCCTCTAACCTCATTGTTTATCATAGGGTTTATCATCCTTTAATAAGTTATTCTGAACAATCTTTTCTGGCCACTACCATGGTTTTCTTGCTTCAATCATTTTCCCTAACAGCGCCTCAACTCTGTCTACTCCCCTAAACGGCTTCCTTGCCTACCGATTTCGACCTTAGGATGGTATAGTCTGGGCTTAACTACTCTCAGCATTATTAGACATGGCAAGCTTTCTCAAGATGTTCTTTATAACAGTACTATAACATGATAAACAGTTATGATATTCAAGAGATTATAAGGAATACAAAAGCTTAGTTAGACATGACTATGAATAAACATACCTGATCTTGTAGCTCGTTTGAATGTTCCATAGTTGTTATTATGAAAGACTTTAAATTAAAAATTTTATAAGAGAGAAGGTGAGGGTCCGTTTTCCTTCTTCTTGGATACAGACTATATATAGAAAACTCAAATGACTCTTACTTTTTACAAACAACCCTTCATGAACGACCTTTACTGTTCATGAATATGACTCGTACTATTTACTTTATGACTTTTTACATACTCAAATGACTCTTACTATTTACAAACGACTCTTCATGAATGACCTTTACTGTTCATGAATATGACTCGTACTATTTACTTTACGACTTTTTACATTATCTGTTTGTTATAGTTGTCTTCTTTCTTTGTTTTTATGTTGGTATCTTTATTCCAGTTGTACTTCTGGTACATAATTATCTTCTCCATTGCACTTTGAACATATGTGATCTGGGTACTTTTGGCCTACTAATTTGCAGTATCTTGTTAGTAATTCGGTGGAAATAAATCCTTTCTTTAGTGCTCTTGTAGTTGGTTGCATCTCTGGTTTTAATAATGATAAAATCCATTTTTGGACTTCATCTATATCTCCTTGTCGTAGTTCCCTTGAATTTGCATATATCATTAGTTGATCTCTTGAGTAGTAGCTCCAAATGGCATTTTCCTAAAGATAATTGTTGGCTAATTCTTGGATAATAGTTGCTATTCCAATTATTCTTTTGTTGGCGTAAAAACTCGGTATCTCGATTTTTGGTATCTCTGGTTGTTGTTCTATCTCTTCTGGTATTATCATATCTCGTGTCAATACTATTTTTACAACCTGTATAAGAGGTTTTATCTCATCGTATAGTATCTCAGCTGGTGCTGTATAGAATTTTATAAAAAATAGGTTTCCTTTTGTAATTCTTTTATATGTAATAAATGCTTTATATATCTCTGGTATTCCACTTATCTTTTCTCCATCATAGGTATATATTGTGATAAGTAATCCGTAATTGTAACATGTTTTTACTAGATTGGATCTGGTCTTTGGTTGGGCAATAAGTCTATTATATCCTTGGAGTTTTTGGGTTATATAGTGTCACGACCCAAAATCCCAACCCGGTCGTGATGGCGCCTCTCGTGGGGACAAGGCCAGCCAACAACAAAACAATACATCTCTTTATAATTACTTAGCAGGAATAAGTCTAATTCGCAGATAATATAATCACAAGTGCGAAGTAAACATGATAGAATAATGGAAACCATCCCGACTCAGCCCGAAATCGGGGTGTCACAAGCCACGAGCATCTAAAGATCTAAATACTAATACAAGACCAGCAATATACAGAATGGAATTTAGAATCAATGAAGAAATACGGTGCCGTGAACGCTGACGGTCACCTTGCTCAGCTACAATAGTATACCTTCAGTCCGCACGCGAGCGCTCACTGGGGGTGTGTACAGACTCCGGAGGGGCTCATACAGCCCAAGCGCAATATACTAGTCAGTCAATATTACCTGACCGGTCAGCCAATGTTACCTGACCAATTTATATCCTACAGTGCCATTGTTACCACTGTTCCAAGTATATATTTCAGTGTCATGTACAGACTCTGGAGGGGCTCCTACAGCCCAAGCGCAATATACTGGTCAGTCAATGTTACCTGACTAGTCAGCCAATGTTACCTGACCAATTTATATCCTACAGTGCCATTGTTACCACTGTTCCAAGTATATATTTCAGTGTCATTGTTACCACTGTTTCAAGTATAACATACAGTGTCATTGTTACCACTGTTTCAGGTATATATAGTACAATGTCATTGTTACCACTGTTTCAGGTATATATATTACAGTGTCATTGTTACCACTGTTTCAAGTATATATATTACAGTGTCATTGTTACCACTGTTTCAAGTCACTTTATTATCAGTCCAGAAAATAATATAGTAAGCCCCTTGGGCATTTACAAAATCGAAATTTCCAGCCCGAAATGCATTTAAAATGTCATTTAAGTTTTCAAAACTTAGAAATACGGCTGGGTTTGCAAAAACAGCATTTAAAACCTTGGATTGAAGTTAGATGATATGCAAATCATGCTAAGCAGTAATATGAATCCTCGAAGGATTTTAAAAGTCGGCACAAGGCCACAAACATGGCAATCAATCCAAATTATGATGATAACAAGAAATTGCAGTCAAATACGCAGTAAAATCAACAACCGGGACGGACCAAGTCACAATCCCCAATGGTGCTCTACCCCACGCTCATATCTGGCATGCAAATCACCTCAATACAACACTATGATGTGCAAATCCGGAGTTTCAAACCCTCAGGATATCATTTACAAGTATTACTCACCTCTAACCGGCCGTAGACTAGTCCGCAATGCACTTTCCTCTTGAATCGACCTCTTCGCGCGTCGAATCTAGTCTAAACCACAACAAATACGTTACAATAGGCTAAGGGAATATAACCCAATCGAAAAGACTCAAAAAATATCGAAAATCCCGAAATTAGCAAAACCCGAGCCCCGGGCCCACGTCTCAAAATTCAGAATTTTTTACATCAATACGACCCTTATCTCGCCACGAGTCTATACATACCAAATTCACAAAAACCGGAGTTCATTTGACCTCTCAAATCACCATTTAATTCTCTTAAGTTTCAAGCCCTAAACCACCATTTTTGTCCATAATTTACTTGAGTTTTCAGCTCTAATCCATGTATTTAACTTGGAAATAAGTAGAAACAACTCACCTTTGATACTTGATGAAATCCCCCTTGAAATTCTCTCCAAAATAATCCAAGCCAAATGAAAGAAATGGAAGAAATAAGCCAAATCCGTGTTTAAAAGAATCTGTTTGTGCTTCGTCGAGTTGTACCTTGCACTTGTGCTATACAAGTTGTACATCATATTAAAAATTTTCCTTAAAATCGGACACCTTCTGTTTAAACACCCATAACGTCTTGTATAAGTATTTAAATGGCAAACGGATTGAAGATTTAGAAACTAGACTCGAAGATATTTAATTTGATAGGTTGTACACCATATAACTCTTTATATATCCCGAGATATGAGCTTCTAAAGTAGGCTCCCCGAATCAGAAAATTGCAGCAGAAATTTCTGCAGCTTTTTTCTTTTCTTTTTGGTCCGAATTTCATTCCGTTAACCTTCCGAAATCCACCCGAGGCCCTCGGGACCTTAACCAATTATATCAACATGTCCCACAATATCATTCAAACTTGTCCCAGCCTTCGAAACACCCAAAATAACATCAAAACATCAAATCATCACCGAATTCAAGCCTAAGTTTCCAAAAACTTCCGAAAATACACTTTCGATCAAAAACCCGACAAAACGATGTCTGAATGACCTGAAATTTTGCACACCCATCACAAATGACATAACAAAGCAACAGCAATTCTCGGAATTTCATTCCGACTCCCGGATCAAAATCTCACCTATCAACCGGAATTCGCCAAAATACTAATTTCGCCAATTCAAGCTAAATTCTACACCGATCATCACAAAAATATTTCGGATACACTCCTAAGTCCCAAATCACCTAACGAAGCTATCCGAACCATAAAATTCACATTTCGAGCCCTATAACACATAAGTCAATATCCGGTTGACTTTTCCAACTTAAGCTTCCTTAAAAGAGACTAAGTGTCTCAAACCTTACCAAAACTAGTCCGAATGACTTCAAATTTTGCACACAAGTCATATTCGACATTACGGACTTGCACCAACTTTCGGAATCGCATTCCGACCCCGATATCAAAATTTCCACTTCCGGTCGAATTTTCTCTAAAACCTTCAAATTTCTATATTTAGCCAAATGACTTCAAAATGACCTCCGGACATTCGAATTCACTTCCGATCGTGCTTCCAACTCCAGAATCACCATACGGAGCTATTCACAAACTCGGAATCCCAAACACACATCTATAACTCTGAAATGCCTTCCAACCCAAATTTATGAAATTCTTCTAAAATACTAACTTCCACAATATACGCCGAAATGCTCACGGGTTATCCAAAACCAAATCCGGACACACGCCCAAGTCCGAAATCATCATACGAACATGCTGGAACTTTCAGATCTCAATTCCGAGGTCGTTTACTCAAAATTCTAATCCTAGTTCATTTCTTCAATTTTAAGCTTTCAAAATGAGAATTTCCATTTAGATTTGACTCCAAACTTCTTGAATTTTAATTCTGACTGTACACACAAGTCAATATACCTGAGATGAAGCCGATCATATCCTCAAACTGCTGAATGACGCGTCGGAGTTCAAAACGATCGGTCGGGTCGTTACAATCTCCCCCACTTAAACATACGTTCGTCCTCGAACGTGCTGGGAACTACACTGAAGTAGTCCAAAATCACCTGTTTAACACATCATGCACCTTCCCATGCTACCACTACTCCGTTGAGCACATTAGTTTGATCAAATCTGCAGATATCCTCTTTTATCCATACAATATGCTCAGAACCCAATTCCAACACCTGAAATTATCTGCCAGACCTGTTCCCTGTATATAAACACTTTATCAACTACCACACGAGGTACCAGAACATGACTGCATACCTTTGTTGAATTAGCACCATGCATCACATAATTCACCATCTAACCACAATGACACTCCATGAACCTTAATAGCCAAAATTCCACGACCCTGATGCTCCCAATGCATATGATGATATACCTATACATTCTGGTATAATGCTGAAGATACAACCACAACGGAGGAGATGTGCAGAAATTTCTAACCATTTGCAGAATTAACCAAACATTAATTCTCTCCTTTTTTACTAAGATCATCACATCCTTACTACCCAAATACTGGTAACTACCTTGTAATATACCTCACACAATCCCACTGCAATGGTCCCCGATACCAATAGGCTCGCATCACCTAGTACGAGCTGCTCAGACAACCAATCACCACAGACAATGACCAACGGTCTCATATGAACCCCATAATACTATTTAAATCCATTCACCCACTTCAGGTCGATTCTGCTCGCACTGAACTAGGCTGATAGCCTTTCCTGGAACCGTAATAAGTCATTTCTTCTCATAACATGAAAGAACTACCACCATATCCGGGACAACACCCCACAATCTACAACCAAATGAACCGAACGACTTCATATAGATCTTAGATATTCTTCCAACATTTCAACTTTCTTAAGTCCCCAAAATTTGACTAACTCCCAGATTTTTCAAATATTTCGGCAAAGTCTCCCTTGTAATTGGGCCTATCCATCTGTCAGAGTAACACCAAAACAACTCCTAACAGTGTGTCCACAACCCAACAAGTACCACAAGTATATCAATAACACTAATCTCCGCATTACAAGCTCGACATTATCACAATGATATTTTGACATGAAACGCATCATTTGAATGATCATAACCACATTTCTGGTCTTAATAGTTGTTCATAAATAATTTCATCATTATCAATAAATCTCATATTAACCACCACCTCATTTCAAATTTTCACAATACTAACAACAGAATGTGAGGCATGAAGACCTCATTATTACTTACTCAGATTAATGAGTCACATTTAACGTCACCTGGGAACTCATCTCATAAGCTAAAACTCAATAATTACAATACAATTTGGCAAATTATGCACAGAGATATTCGTACAAGAATTTTCAAATAAGCATCATAGGCATGACTCCCTATAAGTACTATAGTACAAATTTTTAATTTTCACAAGGGAGAATTTTAAACACATATTCTTTTTTTTTTCACCACAAGGACCTCGTCCTAATATAACATCCTACGCAGCTTATAGCCCGGTTTAAATATTTCATATCATATAAAAATGTGAGGATCTCATCCTCAACTCTGAATCACAAGTATTTTGCACATTGTGCCAACTAAAATTTTTCATTTCCTTTCTTCCTTCTTTCAAATAATTTCGTTTAAACAAAATCACAACATACAATGATCCCTCTTACCGGTAGGGCATATAATTTTCAACTGAAATCAATTATTTAGAAATTACATCAAACTCATCGAATTGATTAACAAAGGTCACTTTTAGCCTCACAACTATTTTTAGTGACCAACACATAATGATAGACATAGCTATCTCCATATAATCTCCCCAACAGAAGTATTCACATATGTAGATTTAAGAATTACGAAGCTCACTCATAAGTGGAGCACAATAGGAGAACTTTCCTCGATACTCAAAACCGAATCAAGTTAAGGAAATTTTGACTTTATAATAATTCGAGACCATACTTATAACGATGTCGTCTGGTGTAGCAACCTCAGCCATACCATAGAAAATATATCACTGGACTGTGTCTCCACCTCTAGGAGTCTCACCTCCACCTCTAACATCCTGATCTTTACCTGATTCATTAGGTGATCTCTTGATACGTCTGCATCTTCTGTCAGAACCATAACTGGCCTAGTAAATACATTATCTTTCCACTACCTCTACTTGGCTCGAAGCCATAGATCAAGATACCCTCAATAGCTCATAACACTTTTACTCTATTGATGCCACAATACCATAGTGAGATTAAACTCAAATCATTTGTAAGCTTGTGAAAACTCAGATCATCTAGTACTGTAAATCTTCTGCAAATCTCGCATTCATCCCCGCAACAGTTAAGCCCACTCTCTTAAGCGATCCCAAATTTTAAATTTTAACACGTACCTTTCATTTGCACATAAGATCTTCTATCATTCACATGAGGATCACACCACCTCAACACACTTCACGGGAGATAACCCACCTACTTCGCCTCAATATAATATTTCCGTATACCTTCCACCGCCATAAGCATTACGCAGTCATTTGATCTTCCTGAGTCTTTACTCATACCGCCACATGATATTTACTTCACTCCCAACAAGGAGTCCTGAAAAGATTCTTCACACGCCCTTAACTCGGGCTATAACTTGAATCAAGATAGACTTTAAGCATCTACTAATTCTTCCATCATCCAACATACCCCTTCTCATCACTTCCAATTCATATGGATATGCCTCGTATTACTAATATACTCCTCACATAGCCACAGCCGTCGTTTCCACTAACGGGGACACTACCGAACATATAAGTTCAAAAACACATGTTCACACAATCAACACCTCGGCGCTCCTGCCATAAGCAAAGATCCGGCCTCAAGTCCTTCAGACTAGCCCAACATCAAGTCATAGAGATCATGTCTCGCCCCTCAATCAGGGAATCACAAGCCATCAAGGCACATCTGATACTGAGCGCCCGTTGGTGTATACGATCACGCGGAAGGAATTTCAAAAGTTTCTTTTCAAGCTGAATCAAGGACGCACGATAAGAATTCAAGAATGTGAAGTTTTTCTAAAGGTTCTGCAGCCTCTCGAGGATAAATACAGACGTCTCTGTACCGATCCGCAAGACTCTACTAAACCTGCTCATGACTCGTGAGACCTAGTAACCTAGGCTCTGATTCCAACTTGTCACGACCCAAAATCCCAACCCGGTCGTGATGGCGCCTCTCGTGGGGACAAGGCCAGCCAACAACAAAACAATACATCTCTTTATAATTACTTAGCAGGAATAAGTCTAATTCGCAGATAATATAATCACAAGTGCGAAGTAAACATGATAGAATAATGGAAACCATCCCGACTCAGCCCGAAATCGGGGTGTCACAAGCCACGAGCATCTAAAGATCTAAATACTAATACAAGACCAGCAATATACATAATGGAATTTAGAATCAATGAAGAAATACGGTGCCGTGAACGCTGACGGTCACCTTGCTCAGCTACAATAGTATACCTTCAGTCCGCTAATAACCCGCTACCGGGTGAACAGTACCTGCAACTGCACGCGAGATGCAGGGAGTAAAGTGAGTACTTCCAACTCATTGGTAATAAGAGTAAATAATAACTGAGCGATAAGAAATCACGTAATAACACTTCATCATGCTATCTAAGACGGTACAACCCTTTTTGAAAACAGTAATTCCATGAAAATCCTTTATAATATATCTGACTCAGTTTTAAACCTCTTTTGAAAATAATCTTTTTAACAGTTGCAAAATAATTCCAGCCATCGGTGTCACTATGCACAGAAACCCGCCCCTCGGGCAATATCTTCGTTCCTGGTCAGCCACTCGGGCCCCAACACTCAAGGATCAGATAGCACCAGCAAAAGCAGATAAATATCTCCAGAAATATCACAACGACAAATAATGAACAAATGCATGAATGCAATGCAATGCATATGATGGTACATTCTAGTACTCACTGCGGCGTGCAGTCCGAGCCATCCATATTTATTTATCGTCGACGGCGCTCACTGGGGGTGTGTACAGACTCCGGAGGGGCTCATACAGCCCAAGCGCAATATACTGGTCAGTCAATGTTACCTGACCGGTCAGCCAATGTTACCTGACCAATTTATATCCTACAGTGCCATTGTTACCACTGTTCCAAGTATATATTTCAGTGTCATGTACAGACTCTGGAGGGGCTCCTACAGCCCAAGCGCAATATACTGGTCAGTCAATGTTACCTGACTAGTCAGCCAATGTTACCTGACCAATTTATATCCTACAGTGCCATTGTTACCACTGTTCCAAGTATATATTTCAGTGTCATTGTTACCACTGTTTCAAGTATAACATACAGTGTCATTGTTACCACTGTTTCAGGTATATATATATTACAGTGTCATTGTTACCACTGTTTCAAGTATATATATTACAGTGTCATTATTACCACTGTTTCAAGTATATATATTACAGTGTCATTGTTATCACTGTTTCAAGTCACTTTATTATCAGTCCAGAAAATAATATAGTAAGCCCCTTGGGCATTTACAAAATCGAAATTTCCAGCCCGAAATGCATTTAAAATGTCATTTAAGTTTTCAAAACTTAGAAATACGGCTGGGTTTGCAAAAACAGCATTTAAAACCTTGGACTGAAGTTAGATGATATGCAAATCATGCTAAGCAGTAATATCAATCCTCGAAGGATTTTAAAAGTCGGCACAAGGCCACAAACATGGCAATCAACCCAAATTATGATGATAACAAGAAATTGCAGTCAAATACGCAGTAAAATCAACAACCGGGACGGACCAAGTCACAATCCCCAATGGTGCTCTACCCCACGCTCATATCTGGCGTGCAAGTAACCTCAATACAACACTATGATGTGCAAATCCGGAGTTTCAAACCCTTAGGATATCATTTAAAAGTATTACTCACCTCTAACCGGTCGTAGACTAGTCCGCAATGCACTTTCCTCTTGAAACGACCTCTTCGCACGTCGAATCTAGTCTAAACCACAACAAATACGTTACAATAGGCTAAGGGAATATAACCCAATCGAAAAGACTCGAAAAATGTCGAAAATCCCGAAATTAGCAAAACCCGAGCCCCGGGCCCACGTCTCAAAATTCAGAAAATTTTTACATCAATACGACCCTTATCTCGCCACGAGTTTATACATACCAAATTCACAAAAATCGGAGTTCATTTGACCCCTCAAATCACCATTTAATTCTCTTAAGTTTCAAGCCCTAAACCACCATTTTTGTCCATAATTTACTTGAGTTTTCAGCTCTAATCCATGTATTTAACTTGGAAATAAGTAGAAACAACTCACCTTTGATGCTTGATGAAATCCCCCTTGAAATTCTCTCCAAAATAATCCAAGCCAAATGAAAGAAATGAAAGAAATAAGCCAAATCCGTGTTTAAAAGAATCTGTCCGTGCTTCGTCGAGTTGTACCTTGCACTTGTGCTATACAAGTTGTACATCATATTAAAAATTTTCCTTGTCGGACACCTTTTGTTTAAACACCAATAACTTCTTGTATAAGTATCCAAATGACAAACGGATTGAAGATTTAGAAACTAGACTCGAAGATCTTTAATTTGATAGGTTGTACACCATATAACTCTTTATATATCCCGAGATATGAGCTTCTAAGGTAGGCTCCCCGAATCAGAAAATTGCAGCAGAAATTTCTGCAGCTTTTTTTCTTTTCTTTTTGGTCCGAATTTCATTCCGTTAATCTTCCGAAATCCACCCGAGGCCCTCGGGACCTTAACCAATTATATCAACATGTCCCACAATATCATTAAAACTTGTCCCAACCTTCGAAACACCCAAAATAATATCAAAACATCAAATCATCATCGAATTCAAGCCTAAGTTTCCAAAAACTTCCGAAAATACACTTTCGATCAAAAACCCGACCAAACGATGTCCGAATGACCTGAAATTTTGCACACACATCACAAATGACATAACAAAGCTACAACAATTCTCGGAATTCCATTCCGACTCCCGGATCAAAATCTCACCTATCAACCGGAATTCGCCAAAATACTAACTTCGCCAATTCAAGCTAAATTCTACACCGGTCATCACAAAAATATTCCGGACACACTCCTAAGTCCCAAATCACCTAACGAAGCTATCCGAACCATAAAATTCACATTTCGAGCCCTCTAACACATAAGTCAATATCCGGTTGACTTTTCCAACTTAAGCTTCCTTAAAAGAGACTAAGTGTCTCAAACCTTACCAAAACTAGTCCGAATGACTTCAAATTTTGCACACAAGTCATATTCGACATTACGGACTTGCACCAACTTTCGGAATCGCATTCCGACCCCGATATCAAAATTTCCACTTCCGGTCGAATTTTCTCTAAAACCTTCAAATTTCTATATTTAGCCAAATGACTTCAAAATGACCTCCGGACATCCGAATTCACTTCCGATCGCGCTCCCAAATCCAGAATCACCATACGGAGCTATTCCCAGACTCGGAATCCCAAACACACATCTATAACTCTGAAATGCCTTCCAACCCAAATTTATGAAATTCTTCTAAAATACTAACTTCCACAATATACGCCGAAATGCTCACGGGTTATCCAAAACCAAATCCGGACACACGCCCAAGTCCGAAATCATCATACGAACATGCTGGAACTTTCAGATCTCAATTCCGAGGTCGTTTACTCAAAATTCTAATCCTAGTTCATTTCTTCAATTTTAAGCTTTCAAAATGAGAATTTCCATTTAGATTTGACTCCAAACTTCTTGAATTTTAATTCTGACCGTACACACAAGTCAATATACCTGAGATGAAGCCGCTCATGGCCTCAAACTGCTGAATGACGCGTCGGAGTTCAAAACGACCGGTCGGGTCGTTACATATAGTCTTGTGTTGGATTGGTTGTAGTAGTTGCTCTGGGGTTAAGGTTTAGAAATGTTTGGATTTTGTATATGTTTTCAATATAGGTCTGGGTAATATGATTGTATATTTTCTTATTTTGGTGTAGACTATTTGCATAGGTTGAGGTTTGTGGTGTTGTAGTCATTGTTTCTTTTGGTATTTTTGGAGTAATTGGTTTATCAAATATGTTATTCAAATTGGCATTGGTATATGGTTTCTTATTAACTTGTTTACTCGTACCTGCAGTTGTATGTAAACAAACATTGTTATGGGTTTTACGGAGTTTCCCAACGTCTCCCTCTAACTCTGGAAATTTTGAGTCTTACGATCGACTTAGCTCCGCATCTTTATAGTCATGCTGCTGACTTGGCTTGCTTTCCTCTAGCTGTTGTAATATTTTACCCATACTATCCATCTGTAAAGATAGAGTAGTAAGGATTGCAAATAAATCTTTTGTTTCTTGTCTGTCATCAGTTTGGGTACCTTTTTCTTGATAGGTAGTCTGCAATAACATTTTTATCAGTCTTTATTACCTCAATTGTATTGTAAAATTTTATATATTTAATACAAGCCTTCTTATTTCCTTCATTTTTACTGAATCTTGTACTTTCCGTGTTATCCACCATTTTACCTGTGTATTATATGTTCTTACAATAAATTTGTTATAAACGATATATGGCTCAAATGCTAACAAACATTTATATAATCCAAATAGTTCTTTTCTATTTATCTCCCATTTTAATTGTGGTTCCGTGTATGATCCTGAATAATATCTACAATGGTGTTCAGTTTTTTCATTATCATATTTATATTTGAGAACTCCTCCATAGCTGTGATCACTAGAATCAGTTTCTACTATGTATGTAAACTGCCTTTTTTCATCCGAAAAATATAGTTTTGGTAATTTTTGACACATAATTTTGATCTTTTTATATGTATTTTATCTTTTTCGTCAAAATGGTATTCTACATCTTTCTTTAATTTTTTTTGTAATGGTTTTAAATTTTCTGCTAATTTAGGGATATATTCTCTTACTTGGTTAACTAATCCTAAAAATGATTGTAACTTCTTTTTTGTATCAAGTTTTTCGTTTAAGTTAATTATTTTTTGTACTATATGAGTTTGCATTTTTATTCCATTTTTATCTATTTGTATACCCAAGAATTCTATTTATTTTTTCATTACTTCTGCTTTCTTTTTACTTAAACTAATTCCTGATATTTCTACAATGTGTATGAATTTTTCTAGTAGTTTTATATGTTCATTCTCTGTTCTAGAATATAATAGTATATCATCTATATATATTATGCAGTTTTCTAATTGGTTGAAGTAGTTATCCATAAAATGTTGGTATCTACCTGGTGCATTTTTATATCCAAAAGGTAATACATTCCATTCGTAAAATCCTCGTGGTACCGTAAATGCTGTCAACTTTTTAGATTCATCTTCTAGTTTTAAATGGTAAAATCCTGATTTACAGTCAAATTTACTAAAATAGTTATATCCTTGTATTTGTCTGATTTTTAGTATTTTATTTGGTATTGGATAATTATATGTTTTTGTTTTTGCATTTAAATTTCTATAATCTACAACCATTCGACTTTTTCCTCGTTTTTGTTCACTATGTTTATTTACTATAAATGCTGGGCTAGTGTGTTTGCTATTACTTTCTTCTATGTACTTATTGTCTAACAATTCCTGTATATGTATTTTAAATTCTGTTAGGTCATTAAAATTGTATTTTAAAGGTTTTTGTGTTATTATACTATCTATTAGTTCAATTTTTATTTCCGTTTTATGTTTTTCCCATCCTTGTAGGGGATTATCATTATATAGTAGTTCTAATTTATCTTGGAGTTGTTTTATCTTGTCTATTGAGAAAATGATTATCTCTATATTATGGTTGCTTAGTGTTATATTTTCTAATTTCTGGGTGATCTTCTCACATCCTTTAATTCAGGGTGTTATTTTTCTCAATTTATTATTTACTCTTTTTGCTCCTATTCTTTTTTTACATGGGGTAGTAAACCACCAATGTCTTTTTGTTATAGTATCTGAGAATAACTTATCTAAAAATGGCATTCCTAGTAATATATCTTTATTTGCGAATTCATAACTATATATTTCTTCTATGGTTAATATTTTATCCCATATTTGTATTTTTAGATTCCTTGCTTTGTGTGTTATCATACTTCCCTCATTGTTATATCTTGTTACTACTAGGGTTTTTTTTAGCTTTTCCCATTTATTTTCTGGTAGACAATTATGTTTACACATGTTAGCTTCTGCTCCTGTATCCATCATAGGTGTATAATATTTATTATAATATCCTTCTACTATTATCTTGGCAAGTATATATATTTTTGGCATTATTATATTAAGGTTCTTTTGATTATTATCTTTTTGTTTTCATAACTTATTGTTAATTGCCTATCTTCTAAGTTATATGATTTGACTTTTTCTAACCATTTTATTCCTAGTTTAATGTTTTTATCTCCTTGATATATTTTGAAATTTATTAATATTGGTATTCCTCCAATAATTAATTCTTTTTCAGTCGTTTCTTCACTTTTTCTTAGTGCTTTTGGTAATTCTGAACATTGTTGTTCTTTTGTTACTATTTCTTTTTCTGGTATTAATTCTCTTATAACATAATTTTCTTCTTGTCCTGTATTTATTAATATTAAATATTTTCTTTGGTCCATTATTCCTGTTATATAATAATGATGTGGGTTTATTTCTTCTATTTTTTGTTCTATTAATTTTTGTGGAGTTGTGTAATCTATTCTTCTTGATGTACTCATTCTTGATGACGTTTCTGGTATTTCATCACTTGTTCGTTTTGATGTGCTTAATCTTTCTTTTACTATTTCTAAATCTTCTTCTATGTCTATTTCTTTATAACTATAATCATTGTTGTCTATAACTGATACTATTCTTTCGAACGGATTTTCTATTTTAATTCTATTTATTTTATTTTTAGTTGTTATCTTACGTTTTGTTGTTAAGACATATAGGTTTTTACATCTTGCTGTGAATATCTTACTTCCTGGTGCTAGATCTATTCCCGACATTTTCCAGTATAGAACTAATGATTTATCTATATTTTTATCATCTATTGCAACTGAATAGTTTGCACTTACTATGAATTTAAATTTTTGGTATATTAAGTTACCCTTTACTGCACTTATTATACTTTTTTCTATAGGTTGTACAATTCTATCGCCTGCTAAGTATATTTCTATAGGGGTATCTATTCCTTCTCTAAAACATGCTTTTATTAGTATATCTGTTCCTCCTAAATGTACGTATTTTATTGGTTTTTTTGCTTTTATATCTTGTATTTCTTTATTTAATAGTTTTTTATTTAATATTGGTATTCTGGCTTTACCTTTAATGTATTTACAGTCTATTATATGTTCTCTTTGGCTTACTACGTAGTATTCTTCTTTTTGTCTTTTAAACCAATTCTTTATTGTTGGTACTTCTAGTATTTTGTCTATGCTTAGGTCAAATTCTTTTCCTTTTATTTGTTCAACTATAGTGGTGTCAAATATTATTTTTTGTTCTGAAGATTGTTCATTTTGGTGTTCTTCTTGTTGTATGATTTGTATATCTTTTTCAGTCATAATTCTCTTCGTCTGATCCTTCTATTATGTTATTATTTATATCCTTTTCATTTTCTGATAATTCATTTTCTGAAAATTCATATATACTGTCTTCACTTCCTAATTCATAATCTATATATTCCATTTGTGTATATTTATCATTGTCTATTATTATTTCGGAAATTTATTTTTCCTTTGGATTTTTTGGTAATTTGTAATCTTTAGCTAAGTGTCCTAGTTTTCCACAATTGTAACAAGTGCATTTTGTTAGTTTTTTCTTTTTTCTATATAGTTTTTTATGTTTGTAATTTTTTACATAATATCTTCTTCTTGGTTTCTTATACTTATATTTGGATTTATATTTTCTTGTTTTTTTACCTTCTTTTTTGTAATATTTATCTGTGCATCCGAATTGAGGTGTTATTCTATTTTTGTAGCATGCCAAATTTTTTACTAATATTTTATCCA
This sequence comes from Nicotiana sylvestris, assembly GCF_000393655.2. Classification (NCBI taxonomy): domain Eukaryota; kingdom Viridiplantae; phylum Streptophyta; class Magnoliopsida; order Solanales; family Solanaceae; genus Nicotiana; species Nicotiana sylvestris. The sequence goes on from NC_091066.1 coordinate 65,723,616, forward strand.
TTTTAATATTTTCTTTATATTTTTCACATAATTCTATAAACCAGTTTTGTAAAAATTTTATTCGAGCTCCTAGGGTATCTGCTAATTCTGCTTCATTCCAATTTTTTATTATTTTTGAGCTGAAAGGTTCTGGTAATTTGGTAAAATATAATTTTCTTATTTCTTTACTTTCATCCGGACTATATGTTCCTCTATAATAATAGTCTCTAAATGCACAAGTATATTCGTCTATATAACACATATTACATATTGCTAATTTTGTCATTAAATTTCTATTTGTAGTTTTTTCTTTATTTTGTTCTTCTATTTCTGTTGTCATACTACTAAATTCATTTCTTATCGCTATTTCATATTTATACAATATTTCTGTAGCCGTTGTTGCAACTGTACCATCATGTTTCTTATTACTTCTCAATGTATCTATGCTTTCATTTGTTAAATTTTGTAACCATAGTTTTACTGTTCATATGAGTGTTCTTTCTATATAACCTGGTGTTTCAGCTACTGCTATTTTATTATCTATTAATTGTTTTGAGATATATCCTATCCATAATTGGATTATTTTATTTATATCTGCTACACAATCTAGATCTAAAAAATTACATTGTTCAGTTATTTGTCTTGGTGTCCATTTCCTATTTAGCCTTTTATTCCATAATGTTTTGTTCCTATCATGTGAATCATAACTTATTCTGTAATAGATCGTGTTTAGATGTTTTGGATTTTTTATTCCTGATGTGTTTGGTTTATCCTCGGTCATATCTCCTGTATTTATTTCTGGATTTATTGTTGTCTTATCTGTTCTTTCTATAATTTCTGTATATGTCTCACTTGTTTCTGAATAGTCTTCTCCTAGATCCTTATCATCATCACTTTGATCATTTATTTCGTTTATGCTTATTTTTGGTGGATTATCTTGTACCTCTTCTAACTGTAATTTAAATTTTTCTATTTCATTTGTCAGTCTTAACTCTTGTTCTTCTTCTTTGCGTTTTTCTTTTTCTTTTTGTCTACTTGCATATAGCTATTTAAGTATTTCTAATTCTTTTTCTAATTCTGTTATTTTAGTGTTCTTTACTTCCTCTATCTGTTGTATTTTTTCTTTTGCTTGTTGTTGTACTTCCTTAATTTCTCGTTTTCTATCTATTTCTTCGTTTTCTTTTGTTATTCTAATCATTGCAGTTAAACTATCTTCTAGTTTTACCGTTTCTTTTTCTAACATTAAGTTTAGGTTATTTCCTATTTTCTTGTTTCTTCTTCCTAAGTTAGAAAATATTATTATTATTTTTAATCCTTCTGGATTTTCATATGATTTTTCTTCTAGTGCGAATTCTTCTATATTCATCTTTTATTTTTAAGTTAGTAAATATATTTGTATTCCATTTTAGATATAGTATCTATTAATTTAGATAGCCTAGCATTGGCTATTTTAGTAATACTTAAATATTCATATTTTGGGTATAGTTTCTTTAGTTTCTTTCTTACTTTCCTTAATTTTTTATTTATTTTAATGTGCCTAATTTCTGTAATTGAGTCATTGTTTATGGGTATTTGTTGCGGTTTTGTACTATTAGTTTTAGTGTTATCGTCCATGGTTTTACTTATTTGAGTAAATGTTTAATATTTATCTTACTTTTGTTGGCTCTGATACCACATTTTCAAAATGGATAAAATATTAGTAAAAAATTTGGCATGCTGCAAAAATAGAATAGCACCTCAATTCGGATGCACAGATACATATTACAAAAAAGAAGGTAAGAAAACAAGAAGATATAAATCCAAATATAAGTATAAGAAACCAAGAAGAAGATATTATGTAAAAAATTACAAACATAAAAAAACTATATAGAAAAAAGAAAAAACTAACAAAATGCACTTGTTACAATTGTGGAAAACTAGGAGACTTAGCTAAAGATTGCAAATTTCCAAAAAATCCAAAGAAAAAATAAATTTCCGAAATAATAATAGACAATGATAAATATACACAAATGGAATATATAGATTATGAATTAGGAAGTGAAGATAATATATATGAATTTTCAGAAAATGAATTATTAGAAAATGAAAAGGATATAAATAATAACATAATAGAAGGATCAGACGAAGAGAATTATGACTGAAAAAGATATACAAATCATACAACAAGAAGAACACCAAAATGAACAATCTTCGGAACAAAAAATAATATTTGACACCACTATATTTGAACAAATAAAAGGAAAAGAATTTGACCTAAGCATAGACAAAATACTAGAAGTACCAACAATAAAGAATTGGTTTAAAAGACAAAAAGAAGAATACTATGTAGTAAGCCAAAGAGAACATATAATAGACTGTAAATACATTAAAGGTAAAGCAAGAATACCAATATTAAATAAAAAACTATTAAATAAAGAAATACAAGATATAAAAGCAAAAAACCCAATAAAATACGTACATTTAGGAGGAACAGAGATACTAATAAAAGCATGTTTTAGAGAAGGAATAGATATGTCACGACCCAAAATCCCAACCCGGTCGTAATGGCGTCTCTCGTGAGGACAAGGCCAGCCAATCAACAAAACAGTACATCTCTTTATAATTACTTAGCAGGAATAAGTCTAAATCATGGGCAATATAATCATAAATGTGAAATAAACGTGATAGAACAAAGAAAACCATCCCAACTCAACCCGAAATCGGTGTGTCACAAGTCATGAGCTACTACAGAGTTTACTAATATTTTACAAAGTCTGGACTTATCATAAATAACAAATATAAGGGAGAAAACGGGGTTGCGGACGTCAACAGCTACCTCGTTACTCCTAGTCACCGCCTGGTCTGGAAAGAATCAGCGCTCAGGAGCGAACTCAGCTCTGCCTGTATCTGCACACATGGTGCAGGGAGTAATGTGAGTACTCCGACCCAGTGAGTAATAAAAGTAACTACAGTCCGAAGATAAGAAAACCCAGTAAATACACAAAGTAAGCTAAAATCCAAATATACAGCAACATATGGAACTGAACAGCTAAACAACAGTATAGATACAAATACATGAATACAATGCAATGTATATGATGGTACATTCCCGTACCCACTGCGACATGCAGCCCGAGCCATCCCTATTTATTTATCGTCGACGGCGCTCACTGGGAGTGTGTACAGACTCCGGAGGGGCTCCTACAGCCCAAGCGCAATATCTTGGTCAGTCATTGTTACTTGACCGGTCAACCATTGTTACCTGACCAATTTATATCATACAGTGCCATTGTTACCACTGTTCAAGTATATCATCCAGTGTCATTGTTACCACTATTTCAAGTATATCACACAATGTCCTTGTTACTACTGTTTCAAGTATATCACACAGTGTCATTGTTACCACTGTTTCAAGTCACTTTATAATCAGTCCAGAAAATAATATAATAAGCCCCTTGGGCATTTACAAAACAGAAGTTCCCAACCCGGAATACATTTAAAAATATCATTTAAGTTTTCAACACTTAGAATTATGGCTAAGTTTGCAAAACAACATTTAAAACCTTGGACTGAAATTAAATGATATGCAAATCATGTTAAGCAGTAATATCAATCCTCGAAGGATTTTACAAATCGGCACAAGGCCCCAAACATGGCATCAAGCCCCGTAATATCAATGAAGTATATGTATCAATCACCAGTATAGTATAAACATCACACGGGATGGACCAAGTCACAATCCCCAATAGTATCCGACCCCGCACTCGCCATGGAGTGCGTGTCACGCCTCAATATAGTGTTACGATGTGAAAGTCCGGGGTTTCAAACCCTCAGAACAGCAGTTGCATCAATTACTCACCTCTAGCTCGCTATGCCCTTGCCTCTCTAATTGGCCTCCTCGTGTGACGAATCTGCCAAAAATCACACAAACCTCGATGAAGTTCGATTTCTAAAAGACGGGGTTTTAACTTTACATATCTGAATTTTGCCCCTTAATGATACTATAATGATCCCATAAATTATGCCATTTAGGCATATTATCAAACATCTTGTAGGCATAAATATTTACACCTCTTAACTATAGCATTGGTTCCTCCAACTATCACCGTTAACCAACAATTCATCACACTATTATTCTTTAACAATTTATACTTCTAACATCATATGTGTGATCAACCATTCACACCCAAACCAACAAAAATTCCATCAAATAAACACCTTTAAATCTCTACCATGTTCATGTATTTAAATTGAGAATTTATGGCTTCCAACCACCATACAATAAGTTGTAATACTTGATTCATACTCATATTTCCATAATATATCCATATATGTGAGTCTAAGGGTGTAGGATTACCTTTTGGAAGAAATCTTGCAAAACCCTCCTTTGAGTTCTTGAAGGAATTTCTTGAAAATCTAAGGATTTTTAAGATCAATCCATGTTAATATAAGTGTTTGGGAGTAGTAATCAACTCAAAATACTCCAAAAATCTTACCTTAGGATCATAGGGATGAAGTTTGGGACGAAATCCCCTTGAGAGAGCAAGCCTTAACCCCAAAAATGAGTTGGGAACTCTCTAGGCCGGTCTTGGGGTACTTAAAAACCTTCAGTCGCGTAGTTCGCGCGTTGTTCGCGCGTTTGTTCGCGCGTTTTGCTGAACATTCTGCCTCAGACGCGCGAAATGCGCGACTTCGTGCGATACTTCGCGCGCTCTGACACCTGACTAGTGAAATGGTCATTACTTCCTGTATACACTTCCAAATGACTAACGGTTTGTTGCATTGGAAAGTTGACTCAAAGGGCTTTAATTTGATAGGTTGTAGATCACACAACTCCTTATATAACGAGAGATATTATCGTTCAAAGTGAGGCCTTGTGCGCACTTATTTAAAACTTTCGTCTATTATGAAATTTCCAACTTGAAAAGTTCCCGTTAGCCATCCGAATCATCCCGAGGTCCTTGGGACCTCAACCAAAAATACCAATACATCTTATAATATTATTCAAACTTGTTCCAATTATCAAAACACCTCGACTAATACCAAAATTATCGAATTACACCGAATTCAAGTCTAAGTTCCTTTAAAACTTCCAAAACGCGCTTTCGATCAAAACTCGACCAAAATATGTCCGAATGACTTGAAATTTTGCACACATATCCAAAATGGCATAACGGAGCTATAGGAATTCTGGGAATTCCATTCCGACCGTCGGATCAAAATTTCACCTATCAACCGGAAATCGCCAAAATACTAACTTCGCCAAAATGAGCTAATTTCTTCACCGGACCTCCAAAATTAATTTCGATCGCGATCCTAGGCCTTAATTCATCCCCCGAAACTAACCGAATCATCGGAATTCAATTCCGAGCCCTCTAACTCACAAGTCAACGTCCGGTTGACTTTTCCAAACTAATTCTTCCTTAAAGAGACTAATTGTCCCATTTCATACCAAACTTGATCCGAATTGACTCAAATTCACCAAGTACACATTGAAACATGAATATTCATTTAACGGGGAATACGGGACGTAAATACAGGAAACGACGGTTCGGGTCGTTACATTCTCCCCAACTAAAACAAACGCTTGTCCTCGAGCGAGTTAAGAAACATACCTGGAGTTTCAAATAGGTGCGGGTACCTGCTCCGCATCTCCTGCTCGGTCTCCCAAGTAGCCTCCTCCACAGGACGACCTCTCCACTGTACTTTCACTAATGTTATATCTTTTGATCTCAATTTTTGAACCTGTCGACTCAAAATAGCCACTGGCTCCACATTATAAGTCAAATTTTCATCTAACGGTACTGTACTAAAATCCAATATATGAGATGGGTCCCCAACATACTTTCAGAGCATAGAAACATGGAATACCGGGTGAACACTCGACAAACTAGGTGGCAAGGCAAGCATATAGGCCACCTCTCCAACCTTCCTAAGTATTTCAAAAGGTCCAATAAATCGCGGACTTAGCTTTCCTTTCTTTCCAAATCTCATAACACCCTTCATGGGTGAAACCTTCAGCAAAACCTTCTCACCCGCCATGAATGACACATCTCGGACCTTCCGGTCCGCATAACTCTTCTGACGCGACTGAGCTGTGCGAAGTCTTTCCTGAATTACCTTCACCTTTTCTAAGGCATCCTGGACCAATTCTGTCCCCAACAACCTAGCCTCACCGGGCTCAAACCAACCCACTGGAGTTCTACACCGCCTCCCATATAAGGATTCATACGGTGCCATCTGAATACTGGACTGATAGCTGTTATTGTAGGGAAACTCTGCAAGTGGTAAAAATTCAACCCAAGAACCTCCAAAAGCAATCACGCAGGCACGCAACATATCCTCCAATATCTATATAGTACTCTCAGACTGTCCGTCCGTCTGAGGATGAAATACTAAACTCAACTCCACCTGAGTGCCCAACTCGTGCTGAAAAGTCCTCCAAAACTGAGAAGTGAACTGAGTACCTCTATCCTAAATAATAGTAACTGGAACACCATACAACCGCACAATCTCCTGAATAAAGATCCTAGCCAGCCGCTATGCAGAATATGTGGTACACAACGGAAAAATGCGCTGACTTGGTCAGCCTATCCACAACGACCCAAATCGAATCAAAATTCTTCAAAGAAAGCCACTCACGAAATCCATAGTAACTCTCTCCCATTTCCACTCAGGAATAATCATCTGCTGAAGCAAACCGCCCGGTCTCTGATGCTCATATTTCACCTACTGACAGTTGAGACACCGAGCCACATATCCCACAATGTCTTTCCTCATTCTCCTCCAACAGTAATACTGTCTCAAGTCCTGATACATCATCGCAACACCCAGATGGATGGAATACCGCGAACTGTGGGCCTCCTCAAGAATCAAATCTCTAAGCCCATCAACATCGAGCACACAAATACGTCCCTGCATCTTCAATATGCCATCATCACCTATAGTCACATCTTTGGCATTATCATGTTGAACTCTGTCCTTAAGGACAAGCAAATGCGGATCATCATACTAGTGCTCTCTGATGCAATCATATAAGGAAGATCGAGAAACCACACTAGCCAATACCCGGCTAGGCTCAGAAATATCTAACCGCACCAACTGATTGGCCAAGGTCTGAACATCAACTGCAAGAGGCCTCTCCCCAACTGGGATGTAAGCCAAACTCCCCATACTGACTGCCTTTCGGCTCAACGCATCGGCCACTACATTGGCCTTTTTCTGAAACATATAACCTCTACAAATCACTATGATTAGAAATACAATTTCCTTAATCATCTGAAGATCATTCACCTTAATCATCTGAAGCTCATTCCTCTAATCACCTAAAGCTGCCCGTACTGCCTAAGAATGTTATGAATTTCCATTCAGAACTGAACTATAACCTTACACACGCAAATCTCAATCCTTCACAACATGTCGTATATACCATATCATCTTAAGGTAACATGAGCACTTCGCCTCCCTTCCGAACCATGAACGTTTACGTACTCAATTAGTCAAGAACTTCTATTGATCCCATCTAGAAGAAAATTTATTACACATCCCATGCTATGCAGGACATACATAGGTCTTGTTCAATTTTTTTTTTACAATACCGACACGACGGATGAGGTCTGTATAAATTCATAACACCGCCGAATCAAATATTCATTGGGTCTACACTTCTGGCAAGAACTATCACCTCATTCTGAACCAAATAATGGTCTTAGCCCCTTAATTTACTTCATATACTCAGATTGCACTGATCTCGAATTCAATGATCTCGTCTCATCCATTACGAACTGCTCAGTCAATAAACATAATCAAAAGTCGCATATGATGCCTCAATATACCAATAGGCTACCAATTCAAATGCGGTACAAAAGGAAAGCAAACTCGGGAAGGAATTACCAATCCCACGCACTACTACAGACTTTCCTTAGAAAACAGGAAGCAAGGCATACAAAATAGCATATAGAAAACTATACTCAAAATCATACTGTTGCGGCGTGCAACCCGATCCAGATAACATACCCATGGCGGCGTGCCACCCGATCCACACATAGATCTCACATAAGGAGATGCACATCGAGCCAAATTTGCTCATTACAACAAAATACCGAGTATCGCTCATAAGCATGCTAAGTGCATAATAATATCTCTGAGGGACATATAGCGTTATAAGCTACAAAACTCAAGCACAACTGAGGTGCGATGTACAATCTGAATTTCAAGAGCCAGGATGCTCATATAACGGCATTCCTACGCGGATTCTCAACACAAAGAAATTTCTCAAGTCGTCTCACAACTCACACAACGCAATGTATCACTGCGCGAAATATCTGACAGGAAACATCAACCTAACTACTCCTCCATGAGGACCGCATTACAAAAATGAACACATCTGGCCTGATATAGAGCCATTATTCACATAAAATTCACTCACCGACTTAAAGCTGATTCTGATCACACTGAACTAGTCTGATAACCTTTCAAAGGTCCATAATAACTTCTATTTTCTTCATAAAACACAAGAACAACCATCACAATCAGAGTAATCCTCCCCAGTTCACAACCCAATATGCCAAGTGCCCTCCAGGCATGAATCTTTAATTTAACGACACCATCACAACTTCATACTTGGTTTACATCTTTAATCAATCAAGTGATCATATGCCACACTTATATAATCTTCCCATGGGACACACTCCCACAACCTACCACAACAATATCTGGAGTGTACCTCCAAATCATCGGTCGCACTAATGCTGAAGAGCGATCAAGAATCATTAACCAGGACGCATAACCCTTTTTACAAAACACCGATCTTAGGTGACGTTGAAGACAATACCAACTTACCGTAAACATCGAAACTCGAACCAATATAGCATATAATCGTGTAATCGACCTATTTAATAGCAAACTCCCCAACTTGGCTCAAAGTCATAGATCAAAACGCACTCAATAAATCACAACGCATGTATTCTATTGCTGCTGTAATACCATAGTGAGATTAAACTCACTCCTTCATAAGCTCGTGGGAACACAAATTATCTGGAATTTTAACTCTTCTGCAATTTTTGCATTTACTCGCACAATAGTTAAGCCCACTCTCTAGGCGACCAAATTTTTTACTAAGTCCTAAATTTTTCAAAAATTTCGGCAGAGTCTCCTTTGTAATTGGGCCTATCCACCTGCCAGAGAATCACCAAAACCATCCTAACAACACATCCACAACTTGACAAAGCATCACAATGCATATCAATTACATAAATCTTAATACTACATGTATTATACTATCAAAATTGATACATGGACATGCGTTGCACCTATTTGAATCATAACACATAGAAAATACCTTTCAATCCCCCATTATTGGGCTATTCAACCGAGTAAGAACATATTCTTTCTTTAAATGTTTTCGACCTTCAAGGTGGTCTCCTTGACTCAACTATTTCATCATAATACATTTACAGAAGCGATCTCAGCTCCCAGACTTATCTAACTAGTATGACAAATAGATTCCCCTCATAAGCCAATTACCCACTAGCTTTACCTTTAGTTAATATTTTTTGTATACCTTCCACTGCCATACACATTACACAATCACTTAATCTTCCTGAGTCTAAACTCATACTGTAACATGAAATTTACTTCACTCCAAATAGGAGACATAAAAAGATTCTTCACGCATCCATAACTTGGGACTACACATCCTATCACAATGGAAATCATACACTCAATAGTTCATCTCTCATCCAGTAGACCTTCCTCGTCACTTCCAAGTCATATAGATACATATCGCAGTACTATCATACTCCTCACGTAGCTATCCAGCCATGATTCCCACTAATAGAGGCAATACCGAACATATAAGTTCAAAATACTTGCTCACACAATAAGCACCTCGGTGCTAAAGCCATTGGCAAAGATCCGGCCTCAAGTCCTCCAGACTGGCCTAACATCAAACTCAAAATGACCACGTCTCGTCCTTTGATCTGGGAATTACAAGCCATCAAGGCACATCTAATACTGAGCATTCGTTCGCGTACACGAATACGTGGAAGGAATTGTAAAAGTTACTTTTTCAAGCTGAATCAAGGACGCACGATAAGAATTCAAGAATATGAAGTTTTTTCAAAAGGTTCTACAACCTCTCGAGGATAAATACAGACGTCTCTGTATCGATCCGCGAGACTCTACTAAACCAGCTCATGACTCGTGAGACCAAGTAACCTAGGCTCTGATACCAACTTGTCACGACCCAAAATCCCAACCCGGTCGTAATGGAGCCTCTCGTGAGGACAAGGCCAGCCAATCAACAAAACAGTACATCTCTTTATAATTACTTAGCAGGAATAAGTCTAAATCATGGGCAATATAATCATAAATGTGAAATAAACGTGATAGAACAAAGAAAACCATCCCAACTCAGCCGGAAATCGGGGTGTCACAAGTCATGAGCTACTACAGAGTTTACTAATATTTTACAAAGTCTGGACTTATCATAAATAACTAAGATAAGGGAGAAAACGAGGTTGCGGACGTCAACAACTACCTCGTTACTCCTAGTCACCGCTTGGTCTGGAAAGAATCAACGCTCAAGAGCGAACTCAGCTCTGCCTATATCTGCACACATGGTGCACGGAGTAATGTGAGTACTCCGACCCAGTGAGTAATAAAAGTAACTACAGTCCGAAGATAAGAAAACCGAGTAAATACACAAAGTAAGCTAAAATCCAAATATACAGCAACATATGGAACTTAACAGCTAAACAACAGTATAGATACAAATACATGAATACAATGCAATGCATATGATGGTACATTCCCGTACCCACTGCGGCGTGCAGCCCGAGCCATCCCTATTTATTTATCATCGACGGCGCTCACTGGGGGTGTGTACAGACTCCGGAGGGGCTCCTACAGCCCAAGCGCAATATCTTGGTCAGTCATTGTTACCTGACCGGTCAACCATTGTTACCTGACCAATTTATATCATACAGTGCCATTGTTACCACTGTTGAAGTATATCATCCAGTGTCATTGTTACCACTATTTCAAGTATATCACACAGTGTCATTGTTACCACTGTTTCAAGTATATCACACAGTGTCATTGTTACCACTGTTTCAAGTCACTTTATAATCAGTCCAGAAAATAATATAATAAGCCCCTTGGGCATTTACAAAACAGAAGTTCCCAGCCCGGAATACATTTAAAAATATCATTTAAGTTTTCAACACTTAGAATTATGGCTGAGTTTGCAAAACAACATTTAAAACCTTGGACTGAAATTAAATGATATGCAAATCATGCTAAGCAGTAATATCAATCCTCGAAGGATTTTACAAATCGGCACAAGGCCCCAAACATGGCATCAAGCCCAGTAATATCAATGAAGTATGTGTATCAATCACCAGTATAGTATAAACATCACACGGGATGGACCAAGTCACAATCCCCAATAGTATCCGACCCCGCACTCGCCATGGAGTGCGTGTCACGCCTCAATATAGCGTTACGATGTGAAAGTCCGGGGTTTCAAACCCTCAGAACAGCATTTGCATCAATTACTCACCTCTAGCTCGCTATGCCCTTGCCTCTCTAATTGGCCTCCTCGTGTGACGAATCTGCCAAAAATCACACAAACCTCGATGAAGTTCGATTTCTAAAAGACGGGGTTTTAACCATACATATCTGAAATTCGCCCCTTAATGATACTATAATGATCCCATACAGTTATGTAACTTCAATCTACAATATAACACTCAATATGGCCACTCTTAACTATAGCATTGGTTCCTCCAACTATCACCATTAACCAACAATTCATCCCACTATTATTCTTTAACAATTTATACTCCTAACATCACATGTGTGATCAACCATTCACACCCAAACCAACAAAAATTCCATCAAATAAACACCTTTAAATCCCTACCATGTTCATGTATTTAAATTGGGAATTTATGGCTTCCAACCACCATACAATAAGTTGTAATACTTGATTCATACTCATATTTCCATAATATATCCATATATGTGAGTCTAAGGGTGTAGGATTACCTTTTGGAAGAAATCTTGCAAAACCCTCCTTTGAGTTCTTGAAGGAATTTCTTGAAAATCTAAGGATTTTTAAGATCAATCCATGTTAATATAAGTGTTTGGGAGTAGTAATCATCTCAAAATACTCCAAAAGTCTTACCTTAGGATCATAGGGATGAAGTTTGGGACGAAATCCCCTTGAGAAAGCAAGCCTTAACCCCAAAAATGAGTTGGGAACTCTCTAGGCCGGTCTTGGGGTACTTAAAAACCTTCAGTCGTGTAGTTCGCGCGTTGTTCACGCGTTTGTTCGCGCGTTTTACTGAGCATTCTGCCTCAGACGCGCGAAATGCGCGACTTCGCGCGATACTTCGCGCGCTCTGACACCTGACCAGTGAAATGGTCATAACTTCCTGTATACACTTCCAAATGACGAACGGTTTGTTGCATTGGAAAGTTGACTCAAAGGTTTAATTTGATAGGTTGTAGCTCACACAACTCCTTATATAACGAGAGATATTATCGTTAAAAGTGAGGCCTTGTGCGCACTTATTTACAACTTTCGTCTATTATGAAATTTCCAACTTGAAAAGTTCCCGTTAGCCATCCCAAATCATCCCGAGGTCCTCGGAACCTCAACCAAAAATACCAATACATCTTATAATATTATTCAAACTTGTTCCAATTATCAAAACACCTCGACTAATACCAAAATTATCGAATTACACCGAATTCAAGTCTAAGTTCCTTTAAAACTTCCAAAACGCGCTTTCGATCAAAACTCGACCAAAATATGTCCGAATGACTTGAAATTTTGCACACATATCCAAAATGGCATAACGGAGCTACAGAAATTCTCGGAATTCCATTCCGACTGTCGAATCAAAATTTCACTTATCAACCGGAAATTGCCAAAATACTAACTTCGCCAAAATGAGCTAATTTCTTCACCGGACCTCCAAAATTAATTTCGATCGCGCTCCTAGGCCTTAAATCATCCCCCGAAACTAACCGAATCATCAGAATTCAATTCCGAGCCCTCTAACTCACAAGTCAATGTCCGGTTGACTTTTCCAAACTAATTCTTCCTTAAATAGACTAATTGTCCCATTTCATACCAAACTTGATCCAAATTGACTCAAATTCACCAAGTACACATATTGAAACATGAATAAGCATTTAACGGGGAATACGGGATGTAAATACAGGAAACGACGGTTCGGGTCGTTACAAGATACCCCTATAGAAATATACTTAGCAGATGATAGAATTGTACAACCTATAGAAAAAAGTATAATAAGTGCAGTAAAGGGTAACTTAATATACCAAAAATTTAAATTCATAGTAAGTGCAAACTATTCGGTTGCAATAGATGATAAAAATATAGATAAATCATTAGTTCTATACTGGAAAATGTCGGGAATAGAACTAGCACTAGGAAGTAAGATATTCACCGCAAGATATAAAAACCTATATGTCTTAACAACAAAACATAAGATAACAGCGAAAAATAAAAAAAATAGAATTAAAATAGAAAATCCGTTCGAAAGAATAGTATCAGTTATAGACAACAATGATTATAGTTATAAAGAAATAGACATAGAAGAAGATTTAGAAATAGTAAAAGAAAGATTAAGGACGTTAAAACGAACAAGTGATGAAATACCAGAAACGTCATCAAGAATGAGTACATCTAGAAGAATAGATTACACAACTCCACAAAAATTAATAGAACAAAAAATAGAAGAAATAAACCCACATCATTATTATATAACAGGAATAATGGACCAAAGAAAATATTTAATATTAATAAACATAGGACAAGAAGAAAATTATGTTATAAGAGAATTAATACCAGAAAAAGAAATAGTAACAAAAGAACAACAATGTTCACAATTACCAAAAGCACTAAGAAAACGTGAAGAAACGACTGAAAAAGAATTAATTATTGGAGGAATACCAATATTAATAAATTTTAAAATATATCAAGGAGATAAAATCATTACACTAGGAATAAAATGGTTAGAAAAAGTCAAACTATATAACTTAGAAGATAGGCAATTAACAATAAGTTATGAAAACAAAAAGATAATAATCAAAAGAACCTTAATATAATAATTCTAAAAATATATATACTTGCCAAGATAATAGTAGAAGGATATTATAATAGATATTATACACCTATGATGGATACAGGAGCAGAAGCTAACATGTGTAAACATAATTGTCTACCAGAAAATAAATGGGAAAAGCTAAAAAAAAATCCTAGTAGTAACAGGATTTAACAATGAGGGAAGTATGATAACACACAAAGCAAGGAATCTAAAAATACAAATATGGGATAAAATATTAACCATAGGAGAAATATATAGTTATGAATTCGCAAATAAAGATATATTACTAGGAATGCCATTTTTAGATAAGTTATTCCCACATACTATAACAAAAACACATTGGTGGTTTACTACCCCATGTAAACAAAGAATAGGAGCAAAAAGAGTAAATAATAAATTGTGAAAAACAACACCCTGGATTAAAGGAAGTGAGAAGATCACCCAGAAATTAGAAAATATAACACTAAGCAACCATAATATAGAGATAATCATTTTCTCAATAGACAAGATAAAACAACTCCAAGATAAATTAGAACTGCTATATAATGATAATCCCCTACAAGGATTGGAAAAACATAAAACGAAAATAAAAATTGAACTAATAGATGAAAATAGTATAATAACACAAAAACCTTTAAAATACAATTTTAATGACCTAACAAAATTTAAAATACATATACAAGAATTGTTAGACAATAAGTACATACAAGAAAGTAATAGCAAACACACTAGCCCATCATTTATAGTAAATAAATATAGTGAACAAAAACGAGGAAAAAGTCGAATGGTTGTAGATTATAGAAATTTAAATGCAAAAACAAAAACATATAATTATCCAATACCAAATAAAATACTAAAAATCAGACAAATACAAGGATATAACTATTATAGTAAATTTGACTGTAAATCAGGATTTTACCATTTAAAACTGGAAGATGAATCTAAAAAGTTGACAGCATTTACGGTACCACAAGGATTTTACGAATGGAATGTATTACCCTTTGGATATAAAAATGCACCAGGTAGATACCAACATTTTATGGATAACTACTTCAACCAATTAGAAAACTGCATAATATATATAGATGATATACTATTATATTCTAGAACAGAGAATGAACATATAAAACTACTAGAAAAATTCATACACATTGTAGAAAAATTTATTGCAAACTACCTATCAAGAAAAAGGTACCCAAACTGATGACAGACAAGAAACAAAAGATTTATTTGCAATCCTTACTACTCTATCTTTACAGATGGATAGTATGGGTAAAAGATTACAACAGCTAGAGGAAAGCAAGCCAAGTCAGCAGCATGACTATAAAGATGCGGAGCTAAGTCGATCAGAAGACTCAAAATTTCCAGAGTTAGACGGAGACGTTGGGAAACTCCGTAAAACCCATAACAATGTTTGTTTACATACAACTGCAGGTACGAGTAAACAAGTTAATAAGAAACCATATACCAATGCCAATTTGAATAACATATTTGATAAACCAATTACTCCAAAAATACCAAAAGAAACAATGACTACAACACCACAAACCTCAACCTATGGAAACAGTCTACACCAAAATAAGAAAATATACAACCATATTACCCAGACCTATATTGAAAACATATACAAAATCCAAACATTTCTAAACCTTAACCCCAGAGCAACTACTACAACCAATCCAACACAAGACTATATAACCCAAAAACTCCAAGGATATAATAGACTTATTGCCCAACCAAAGACCAGATCCAATCTAGTAAAAACATGTTACAATTACGGATTGCTTAGCACAGTAAATACCTATGATGGAGAAGAGATAAATGGAATACCAGAGATATATAAAACATTTATTACATATAAAATAATTACAAAAGGAAACCTATTTTTTATAAAATTCTATACAGCACCAGCTAAGATACTATACGATGAGATAAAATATCTTATACAGGTTGTAAAAATAGGATTGACACGAGATATGATAATACCAGAAGAGATAGAACAACAACCATAGATACCAAAAATCGAGATACCGAGTTTTTTCGCCAACAAAATAATAATTGGAATAGCAACTATTATCCAAGAATTAGCCAACAATTATCTACAGGAAAATGCCATTTGGAGCTACTACTCAAGAGATCAACTAATGATATATGCAAATTCAAGGGAACTACGACAAGGAGATATGGATGAAGTCCAAAAATGGATTTTATCATTATTAAAACCAGAGATGCAACCAACTACAAGAGCACTAAAGAAAGGATTTATTTCCAACGAATTACTAACAAGATACTGCAAATTAGTAGGCCACAACTACCCAGATCATATATGTTCAAAGTGCAATGGAGAAGATAATTATGTACCAGAAGTACAACTAGAATAAAGATACCAGCATACAAACAAAGGAAGAAGACAGCTATGGCAAACAGATAATGTAAAAAGTCGTAAAGTAAATAGTACGAATCATATTCATGAACAGTAAAGGTCGTTCATGAAGAGTCGTTTGTAAATAGTAAGAGTCATTTGAGTATGTAAAAAGTCGTAAAGTAAATAGTACGAGTCATATTCATGAACAGTAAAGGTCGTTCATGAAGGGTCGTTTGTAAAAAGTAAGAGTCATTTAAGTTTTCTATATATAGTCTGTATCCGAGAAGAAGGAAAACGGACCCTCACCTTCTCTCTTATAAAATTTTTAATTTAAAGTCTTTCATAATAACAACTATGGAACATTCAAACGAGCTACAAGATCAGGTATGTTTATTCATAGTCATGTCTAACTAAGCTTTTGTATTCCTTATAATCTCTTGAATATCATAACTGTTTATCATGTTATAGTACTGTTATAAAGAACATCTTGAGAAAGCTTGCCATGTCTAATAATGCTGAGAGTAGTTAAGCCCAAACTATGCCATCCTAAGGTTGAAACCGGTAGGCAAGGAAGCCGTTTAGGGGAGTAGACAGAGTTGAGGCGCTGTTAGGGAAAATGATTGAAGCAAGAAACCATGGTAGTGGCCAGAAAAGATTGTTCAGAATAACTTATTAAAGGATGATAAACAATGAGGTTAGAGGGAATATGATTAGTAAACACATGATAAGAATAAATAAAAATAGATCTAATGAGCAACCACACATATCTACTAGATGACAATAATGATTACAAAATGCTCATATTATATACTTTTAACCAACTTAATAACGATATTAGAAGAAATATTTACGATATTTTGGTTACTTTTGAAATAATAAACATAATGGAACAAGGATATACAGAACTAATTCTCTCAGAGAAAATAGACAAATTATATTTATATGAACTAGATTTATATTCAGATTAATGATCAGCTATGAATATCTGCAGTACTGGTTACGAACTTTAGAAAATATAAATTTATTAGAAAAGTTATTAAGAGAAAATATAGAAGAATATCAAAAAACCCAAGATATCCAATACTTAGAATACACGGGAGAAAATATAAAAGAAATTTCAAGGTTAGTCCCGCTAGCCGCAAAATATTATGAAAAGACATTTATCTTATAATACTTATAATAAACTAAGGGTCCTCCCTATTGGAAAATATGGAAAATATGGAAAATGTACTAAGGGTCCTCCCTATTGGAAAATATGGAAAATATGGAAAATGACGAAGGAGCTGGAACGACTTTGGGGCGAAGTTGGCCGGGCCAAACGTGAGTTTAGCGAGCTGCAGGCCCATGTAGATGCCCAAGTTGCGGCCAATGAGAGTGCTTTGGCTAAATCTTCCACCCTTGAGATGCAAATCTGGACTGCTCATGTGAGTGATTCTGTGCGAGCGAACATGATCGCAAGGCTCGAGTCCGAGCTTTCGAAGGTGAAGGCTGGGGTGGTGAATGCTCGGGCTGAGGCCGTGATGAGCAGCATTAGGGCGGACCAGAAAGTGGCGGCCTATTTGAAGAGCGCTGCCACTTCTAGAGCTGAGTTGAGGAGAACTCTTTGTCGTGCGAGCAATAGTAAAGAGTACGCAAAGTGCAAATCTCGGAGGGAAACTCTCGACGAAATTCACGCCAATGGTTTTGATCTTTCGGAGGAGACCGAGCAAGCCAAGGCGCAGGAGTATGATGCCAAGTTCCTTCTGTCTGATGCCAAAGATGGCGAGGACGGGGCCGTCGATCCATAGTCCTTAAGGGGGACATTTATTTTCTTTATTTGTCTTTATATATAGTGCTTTTGTACGCGGCGAAATCAGAAGACTTGATTTCTCGCTCTCAAGTCACTTCACAAGAATGCCTCGAGACCCCAAGGATAGGAAGCCACGGCCGAGTTCCCGACTTGGGGGCTCGATGAGGTGCAACTCAGAGAAGACGGAGATCAAACCCAGGACAGAGGGGGAAGTTCCTAAGGCACACCGCTAAGTCTGACAGGGTCGGCCTATCCAGAGCCCATCCTGAGGCATTGCGTCAAGCCATCCCATCTCCATACTTTGTAATTAATGCCCACGTACTTGTAGCCAAGCTACCCTCCTATATAAAGGGGACTCACACTACCTTGTAAGGGGCTAATGTTGCTCCATTTTCTCTACGAGTGCAATAATATCTCTCTCTCTCTCTTTTCTTTCTAACTTGCTTGTTCTCATTGGCCCGAGGCCACCTTTATATCCATCGTTCTCTTACTTGTTCTTCATTATATAGCTCAGTATCGGTCGTAAAGAACCTTGTTTAATTATATCCTCAGTTGTTATCCCATACCCGATTATCCCCGATAGCTTGAACTCGACCCTGACGTCGACCCTGAGGTCCCCCATCGATCGGACCTATACCCGGGCAGCAGGCCCTTTGGTTTGATTACTATCTCATTTTAGCTTCCATCTCAAAATTAAACTCCATATTATTAGCATCAACTGCTCTAACAACTAGCTCGGGAATAGATAACGTATTTTTAGAATTCCATTTACAAATTTAATTGTTGTTACCATTTTCACGGCAAACAGTTCGAGACCCACCGTGGGGAAAAAAATAATATTGATTATTTTCTTGCTAGTTCCATTGCACAAATGCACGCTATCTTTCACACTTTTTCTTGTCCAAGATCCTTTTGATTTCAGGTCAAAATTTCTGGTTCGGTAAACAGAGTCAAGAATGACAACCTCGAAAACCATGGGGAAAACAGCGTGGTTGTCCCGGCCCCGGCCGCTGGAGAACCACCACAAAATCCCGATAACGTGCCCGGACCAATTCTAGTGGACGCGGATTCACTAGATGCACAGCAAGTCGACGAAACTTCTCACACCAATAGGAGCATACAACACAGCGACCGACATGAAGCCCAACAAACCCCAGCTTGGGAAACATAGGAAGTTAGCCTTCACGATATTTTTGAAATGTTGCAGGAACAGCAGTTGGCTATCGTTTAGCTACAGAGACATCCGAAGACTCCCAGCACAGTAGCGTCGGAAACAGCTCCCTGCACCGAGCGAGTACCCGACGGATCGATAACAGACCCTGCCATAGTGAAGATGCTTAGGGATCTCTCCAAAAGGATCGAGTCAGGTTCGTGGAGGTTCATGCAATGGTTGTCCCCCGGGGAAGCGATCCCGGAACCCGCTTCACAGAAATCCGAATCATCGGAACTCCATAGGTGCGACAAGACCTCGGATCTCGATGAGCGCACCACCACTTACACGTGCATGGAAAAAGGCAATGACCTTCAAGATGATGAGTTTGAGCCTGTCTCGTTGAAGAAGTTCGGGGAAACACTGTCGAAAGAAACCATGATGTGACGCCGCAGCCTAGCGCCTGGCCTCACAAACTCGCTTACCATAGCAGCAAATTCCTCTGCAGAAGCACACACCAATGACATCAAAGCAGTAACGGAAGTGCCCGACACATCTGAGGCCAAACAAAGAGAGAATGAAACACCATAGGAAGTTGCGCCTCATTCCTTGATAGGACGAATGAGATCGCTCCCGGTTTCGGATAACTAGGCAATACAGTCCTTCGCCCGAAGTTTAAACGAAGCATGACCGACGGCTCCAGGTCATTTTAAATGAAGCTTGATCAGATACCCAGCCGAGATCTGGTCGGATGCCCGTACCCGGCACCAACCACGAATTAGGGTCGTGGACAACTGTCCGGGAACCTCAACGGGCTCGGTATACCCAATCAGGCTCTTTACAAAGAAACTAATGCCAAACAGATGGAGGTACCATCCATGCACCATGGATGGGAGGAACGCCACAAGATGCAACCTACCTCACAACGGTAGAAATAGCTCGAGGGCAACATCTTCGAGGAACCTTCAGTAGAACCAGATCTGACGAGGCACAACCGGTAGAGGAACCCTACCCAGCGGAGTACGATTTCAACATTGTTATACCAAACATCGTGATCATCATAAGCAAAACCAGGGATGCTGAACGACTCAGGCCTATTCGACCAAGACCTCTTCAAAAGAACCACAACCTGGCGCGGGAACCGCATAGCGCATGCGGCCACGGGATCAAAAATGGCCACCAACTTAGAAGGACGATAGCTGTGCTACTCAATAAAAATCACCGCCGAGTACTATCGAGCGGTCAGGCTCGAGTCCATCCCCAAGGGAGGAAGGCAACCGGGAGGGATGAAACTAACAAGAAACGATGTATTATCGCAACAGTGAAGGAGCGGTAGCACCCTCCGAGGACTCATAAAATGGAAAGTGAAAATGTTCGCCATCAAGGAAAAACGGGTCCTGTGATAGGCTTATTCCGCCTCGGCATCACACTGACGCATTAATAACCCTCTCCCTCATTTGATCTTTTTCAAATAAAACATGTGTTCATGAATTCAGGTTGTTCGATCACGTATAAAAATGATGTCGGACCAAAGTTAATGGGGCGGTCCGGACTAACAGACCAAATCGCTCCTGCATCCCGAATCCTTGGAGAATTCCAAATGACAATTGCCACAAAGACCATTCTCTTGATATAACCCGCCCGAGCCCGGGCCGAGACGTCGAGCTTTGTACTATCAAAGGAGGCACAAAGCATAGACGTCTTATTCAGACGACTGCCGGCACACCACTTGGGGATAGTGTCGGCCCCATTTTGCAGATACAATGAAATCCCTCGCAAAGGGCAGAACAAAAATAAGTCGATAAAGAGCAATACGCGATGAGAGGAAATTCTTCACCATATGGCACGTCGTCGGCATCAATGCCCTCACCCTCGGAAGGATCAAAGGGTAAGCAAACCACATCTTCAGCCAAGACTGATAAGACATAGTGGAGGGCTGTATTGGGACTCACCCCTTGAAAGGGTCGGAACATACCAAATCTCAAAACGTCACCTACACATCCCGCGGTGAGGAAGAACTACTTTACTCCCTTGTTATTTTTTCACTAACCTGTATGCAGACAACTAGCCAGGACATTCGGAATTTTAACTCTACCCAGAGATCCCTAGGCTTAAAAAGAGGGGGGGGGGACTGCCGCGTTCTTTCCCCACAATCGGGAGGACCGGGAAGCGACCGACTAAGTCTCAATAGGGAATTATGTACCGGATCGAATGATCCGAGGAGCCGGACCCGCACGGACCGAGCTCATAACAATGAAACAATGTATGTTTTACCAAGTAATAAAGAATATCTTTCGACATCTCATACTCCAGAAAGTGGGATTTCAATAGGCTCATGGCGAAGGCCTCTCCTCCAATCGCGTTGCGAGATACTTGGAGACTTAGCGTCAACAATTCAACACCCGCAATACCCCAGGGTTGGAACTCTGGGCTCATAAAGCCCCTACAAGGCAACTCTGAGCTCACGAAAAGCGGTCTTCAAGCTTAAAAAAATTCAATGACTCGGAGACTGTCATTCATCGTCATGCACTGGAAAACCCAAAACTGTAAGACTCCTAGCGGGCAAACAAGGCGTAACCAGATCTATTCTACATTACAACAAAAAATGTAAGACCTTAGCAGGCATGACAAACTTTAAGACCTCAACAGGCATGAAAAACTGCAAGACCTCAACAGGCATGATAAACTGTAAGACCTCAACAGGCATGAAAATCCCGAAGTTCAGGCTATACGTCGCATTTATAAGAGTCTCGAAAGGGCATACCCTCGGTGTAGATGCCTAAACTATCACTCGGGATCAAAAATGGCTCCGGCCAAACACATATGACTATGGTCAAAAGTAGTGATACAACCAAACTAACGTGACTCGGGGACGCCCGACCGTCGCTAACCAAAAATCGCAGGCCACTACTTCTAATATATTTTGGAAATAACCAGTTAAAACAGGCTTTCCTCAATAGGCTAAAAGGAGCTTTGACCATGTCAGCTCAAAAGCACAAGGCGTCGACCTACTTAGCCTACGGGCTATGAACCTTCTGAGGTGCTCAAAACATTGCCGATAATGACTTGAAATGGAGGTTCTTCCATAACCGACGATGGGTCAGGCAAAACTATTTCATAAGACCTTACGAGCAGAGAACAAAGCCTACAAAAAGTCCATGGGTAAAACATCATAAGAGCCACCGTCACCAGCTAAACAAGCCTTTGGGCCGCATACTAAAAGGTCTCTATGACCAAACAACGTAAGAGCCATTGTCGCCAACTTGAAAATTGACAACTTGAGGATTAAAATAAGCTCGAATCATAACCCGATTCAGAGACCAGATCCAAAATAAATAACTATGTAGGCCTCTGAGCCATATATTAAAAGGCCTCAATGGCCAAAACAGCGTAAGAGGCACTATCGCTAGTCTAAAAATCAAAAGCACTTAAGGGCCAAACGAAGCTCGAGTCGCAACGCGACTCGAAGACTAGACCCAAAATAGTTAAACTACAATATGCCTAAGGGCACGACATAAATGCCACTATTGCCAGCTGAGTGAGCCTCCGGGACACCCACCTGTAAGGTCACTTCGACCCAAAGCACAAAAGGCCATCATCGTCCGCCCATGCAGGCAGGAAAGAACTTGAGGGCCAATTGAAGCTCGAATCGCAACACGACTTGAAGACTGGACCCGAAATAGTTAAATTACAATATGCCTAAGGGCACGGCGTAAATGCCACTATCGCCAACCAAGTGAGCCTTCGGGCCACCCACCTATAAGGTCACTTCGACCCGAAGCACAAAATGTCATCATCGTCCGCCTATGCATGCAGAAAAGAACCTGAGGGCTAATTAAAGCTCGAATCGCAATGCGACTCGGAAACTGGATCCAAAATAGTTGAAACAGCAAATGCCCAAGGGAAAGAAATAAGAACAATTACTACCTCCCCGCACGGGCATAAAAGATTTAAAGGCAGGCAAGCTCGAGTCAAGGCCTGACTTCGAGACTGAGCCTAAACATATGGGCAAAACATGGAGGCCTCGATGCCTACTCTCGTCAAGGATTGCACTTAAAAGCTTCCATGCCTACCCAATAAGTTCCGGACCTACGAGGACCCCGCTGAACTCTGAAACCAGCCCGCCTGGTCAAAAGCAACACAGAAAGAGATGCATAAGAAATAAAGCTTCAAGTATCCTCTTATCTTAATACGCAAAAAAGGCACACTCTCCATCTACAAACATACTCTACAAATATCAAATACAAAGCGGGAAAATGGCAAAATCTACACTTCGCTCCAAAGGGCTACAGCTTACCGAATTTGCTCTTCGCATCGTCAGCAAGAAGTGACTACGCGTCACGCTCATCCGCCCTTGCTCGAGCCAATTCCTCCAAGAGAATGAAGCCCCTTGCACCAATCTCCTCGAGTATCTCTCTTCGGGATCTGCAACAAATGTATTCCTCGATCCTCTTCTTCCGGTCAAGGGCTCGCTTCAGCTCGACTTGAGCATCAGCAACGTCCTTCATACGAGTCACCATCTCCTGATCAGCCTTGGTTCGTCTTAGTGCCGCTTCAGCCTGGGCGTCAATTATCTCAGCCCTGATCTTCGAGAGATCAGATTCAAGTTTCCTGATCATATCCGCCTGAACTTTGGCATTGTCACGAGCCAAGCAGAGTTGGGCTTCGAAGGCCCCACCTTGGCCGAGGCACCTATCTCCTCTAAAGCTTGAGCTTTCACCCAAGCCCTTAGCTCACCACAAGTAGTTCAAACGCGGTCGATGTCATCCTTGAGGTACTCCAAGGCCTCCGTCTTCTTCTGCAGCTAATACAACAAAAAGGGGATTAACCTTAAGGACTAAAGGGAGCAAAGCACGAGCTGCAAAAAGTTACCTGCTCCATCAAATAGCTCTCGTAATTCGAGCTCCAGTATGCCTCACATCGCTAATGCAGCAGCTCAAGCTCCTTCTCCTCGCAAATAAGTCTAAGGGACTCGCCCTCGTCCAGAATTTTCTGAAGAGCAGGTCAGACATAAGCCTATCACAGGCCTGCATAAGGAAAGCTCAATAGAGGGAAGAGGACGCGGAATACAGGAAAATTACACCTAAATTCACCCCGAAGTGAAGCCGACGGACTTTATCGAAGTCAGAACACACTCCCGTTGATCTTGCCTCTTCGGTCCCATAAGAACCGACCTCGGGCAAAGCATATTCACTTAGAGGAATCGCCGTCTAAGAATCAAATACTCCAGGAACAACGGACTCGGACGATGCCCTCCCCTCGAAGACATGGGGCCGTTCATCACCATTGAAAGCTCCTCCACACTGCGGGTGCCAATCCCATTTATCGCCATCATCCCTTAGCTCGGAGGCCGATACCTCTTTCTCCCTTTTGAAAGAGCACTGCATCATCCCAACGAACTGCCCGATACCTGCAAACGGCAAAGCCAATACAAAAGAAAGGAGGGAAATGTTACCTCAAATATACGAAGGCCAAGGCAAAGTCAACTTGCGCGCATACCTTGGTATTTCGCTCCCCATCTGGAATAGAATACAACTCACCACTGACACTCATCATAGGTCGAATGGGTCACCATCCTATGGAACCAGTCGGGTAGGTCAAGGACTTCACCCGGTGTCCATGAAGTTGATGCAACAAGGGAGAAAACACTATTATTCAACTGATTTTTGCTATAGGCAAAATCTGAAAAAGCACCAGACGCTCCGCTCACGTGCATAATTCCACCCTTCGAGAAATGGCAAAAGCTCCATAGGGATAGTGTCAACCATCCGGACCCGGATAGATCAACTGGCCCACTCTTGATCCTCGTCCTCTTTGTCATCAACTACAAAGGGCGTGGACGAACGACACCTCAGGGTTAGCAGGCCCTGGTGATGAAAGGGTCGGTATAGCCTGATGAGGTGGATAAGCATGAATTCAAGCCCAGCCTTCTCTGCAAAGAACCTCATCATTAGCACCACTCGCCAAAATGACTGATGTATTTGCAACAAATTAACCCAATACTTCAAGCAAAAATAAAGCACGACCCTACCAAGGGGACCAAATGCGAAAGGATATAGGTATACGCTCAAGAATCCATCAGTAGAGTCTGTAATACTCTCATCCGGGTAAAGCACCTGTAGTGCTACTCCCTCGGTCCATCCACAGTACCTCCTCACCATCTCCAGATGTTCCCCTCTTATCAAAGACACCATCTTCGGAGCGAACTCCCGCGGTTCCTGAGCGCCGAGAGCAGCACTCCCCACTCCCTGCCGGGCCGGCCCCGAAGTGGTTGCCATGATTATGGTGAAACTAACAGATCATAGCAAGGGTGTGTGCCAACACGTTTTGCGCCCGAAGAAATGAAGAATCCTATGCCAAAGCGGAAGGGAATCTATCTAAAAATAGTAAGGTCTTGCGAAGAAGTCGTAGCCGCCACACATATATGCAAGGAGTAGAGACTACTGGTCTACCCAGAGTGAGCCCTGAGAAGACAATAGCCTCGATATAGATCAACAGGTTGATACCCGATCCCAAAAGCATTCTTCGATGAGAAGCTAGGACTCAAGGAATCGTCCATATTAGCTCCAATCTCGAGACAACATTCTACCTCGAGGATCCCCGCCAAAAAGAAGTCGAACTTCGGGAAGCTTTTAATGCCATCACTCGACGCGAGGTAGTACCTGGTCTCATGGTTCCCTTTTTCTAAAAAACCGAATAAGCACAGGAAGCTCCAATATCGAAAGCTCCATGAAGGTCCGAGGCAGCGCCTGAGTACAGGCAACTCCTTAGTAGAAGTCTATCATATACGTTTTTAAAAAAAGGGCTATCTGTAACAAAATCAAAAGGGACCCCCAGGTACCCAAAGCTGACCTTCATTTAGGATAACATACTCGAAAGCCCCGAAATTTAGCGTATTATCTCCATAAAACTCGAAGGGCCCCAAAAGCCCGAGCCTATAAGATCAATTTAGGATTGGTCCGAGGTACTATGATGGGTTCGGAAGAGAGCCATGTCGATCGGCAGAGGGTCGGAAAGAATGCTCGCTCCAAGTCAGATATCAGCAGTCAACAATAAAAGAAGACGATAAGAAGGAATGGCCAAATAAGCCAACAAAAGCACTGGGATAGGAAAAACAATGCCAAAGTACCCCCCATTTATAGGGGGTTACGACACGGTCGTCGAGGCTTTCAAAGATAGACCGACGGACGCAGTTAATGCATCCTTGAAAAATCGAATCGATGGCGGTACATTCACCTTGGAGAGCGGGAATCGGGAGTGCATTGAATGAAGTTGAAAATACACAAGCCCGTGGATGTCCCGGTTACCACAAAGCTCATGCCAGGAGTCGCATCATCGGTATGAGGTCATTGTAAGGAGCTCGAGGAGTTAAGTGTTAAAATCGTTTCCCATCACTTTGCTTTGGGAAACACAGACACTATCTGTACGTGGAAAAATTAGAAGACCTAATTTCTCGCTCTCAAGTCACTTTGCAAGAATGCCTCGAGACCCCGAGGACAGAAAGCCACGGCCGAGTTCCCGACCTTGGGGCTCGTCGAGGCCCAACTCAGAGAAGATGGAGATCAAAGCCAGGACAGAAGGGGAAGTTCCCAAGGCATACGGCTAAGTTTGACAGGGCCGGCCTATCCAGAGCCCATGTTGAGGCATCACGTCAAGCCATCCCATCTCTATACTTTATAATTAATGCCCACGTACTTGTAGCCAAGTTCCCCTCCTATATAAAGGGGACTCACACTACCTTGTAAAGGGATGATGTTGCTCCCATTTCTCCACGAGTGTAATAATGTCTCTCTCTCTCTCTATTTTCTTTCTAACTTGCTTGTTTTCACTAGCCCGAGGCCACCTTTATGTGCAACGTTCTCTTACTTGTTCTTCATTATATAGCTCAGTATTGGCCGTAAAGAGCCTTGTTTAATTATTTCCTCAGTTGTTATCCCATTCCCGATTATCCCCGATAGCTCGAACTTGACCCTGATGTCGACCCCGAGGTCCCCCATCGACCGGACCTAGACCTGGGCAGCAGGACCTTCGGTTCGATTACTATCTCATTTTAGCTTGCATCTCATCATTAAACTCCATATTATTAGCATCAACTACTCTAACAACTAGCTCGGGAATAGATCACGTATTTTTAGAATCCCATTTACAAATTTAATTATTGTTACCATTTTCACGGTAAACAACAATACTTCAAAATTAATCATTTTCCACAATGTTTTATAACTAACATGACCCAAATGTATATGCCATAATTCATTTGACTCAAGTAAGTAAGACGAAGCTAAAATTTTATAATTATTTTCAACAACCATTACATTCAGCTTGAAAAGGCCCTCAGTGAGGTAACTTTCTCCTACAAACATTTCGTTCTTACTTATTACAACCTTATCAGAAACAAAAACACACTTAAAACCATTCTTAATGAGAAGTCAAGCAGAGACTAAATCTTCCTAATCTCAAAAACATGAAGGACATTGTTCAAAGTCACCACCTTGCCAGAAGTCATCTTCAGAAAGATCTTCCCACATCCTTCAATCTTGGTACAAGTATTGTTCATGAATTGCTTGAGGTCTTACAAATATTGTTGCTGCCTTATGTAAGTCTTACGAGACCACATCTGCCTGCTCGGGGTCTTATGGCCTAAGTTTTTTTTAATAAAGGGCGATTGGCGACAGTCCCTGAGTCATCGAGGGTATCTTTGCTCGGAAGCCGTTACCTGCATACTTTGTACAGCCTCATCGAGGGCTTAAGATTTCGGAGATCCCGACCTTGAGGTCGTGCATTTTTGTTTTATTTTTAGGGCTTATGAGCTTAGAGTCCCGACTCGGAGGTCGTTCATGTGTTGAATTGTTGACGCTAGTCCCCGAATGTTCGAGACATTTTCGGTGGAGAAGTCATTTTTGTGAAGGTGCCAAGCTTCTTTTGGAGTGTGAGATGCTTTGATAAAATATATTCTTCAATTATTTGGTACAAGTATACATGTTTTCACCGTTGGGGGCCCGGCTATACGGACATGGTTTGTTCGACAGTTTGGCCTGGTATATTATTTTCCTATTGGGACCCATTTGTCGTTTCTTGGTTTTTCTAAGCGGATGGCCTTCTGGGGGGGATTCCCCCCAGTGTTTGAGGTTTCTTGTAAAAGAAGCCTCAAATACTTGTTGAGTCTTCCTTAGGTAGCATGTCGATGTTGCCACGTTAAAAACCTTGCCGGTAAAACTTTTTTCGGGATAAAAACTCGGCCGAAGGAAAAGTGTGCAACAAATGCTTTAAAACCTTAAGATCTTCGAGTTGGGTTAGCGCTTTGACTGCTTTAGTTGGGCGCCTACATAAGGGTTAGTATGAAATATAAAATGAAAAGGGAGATGGTTATACCTTAGTGTGGGATGTGCCGGCAACATTTCGAGCTTCGATATGTTCTACTCGCTCGTGGTGAGGATATGGTACGGTCCTTTACTTTGTTTAGTCGGGCTTAATCGCAGATGTAGTTTGATTATCCTTTGGTCCCTTTGGGGGTGGAGGTATTGGTTCCAATGCCACATCATATACCACGAACATTTCTCTCGCCTCATGTTGTTCCCTGTAGACGGTTTTAATTCCATCCTTTGTCAGGAATTTCATCATTTGGTGGAAGGTGGATGGTACTGCTCTCATGCAGTGTATCCACGTCCTCTTAAACAAGGCATTGTACCTTATGTCTCCTTCGATTACATGTAATTTGACATTCTGGGTTGTGCCGACCACCTGGATTGGAAGGGTGATTTCTCCTTTCGTTGTTTCACTTGCCATGTTGAATCCGTTGAGGACTCGAGTAGAGGGCACGATTTGGTCAAGCAGTCTGAGTTGCTCTATTACCCTCGACCTGATAATGTTGGTCGAGCTACCTAGGTCTACGAGTACACATTTCATTTGAAAAGTATTCACAAGGAAAGAGATTACCAGTGCATCATTGTGGGGTTGAGACAAGGTCTCAGTGTCCTCTTCGCTAAATGTGAGGGAATCCTTGGGTACATACCCTCGAGTTTGCTTTTCTTTGGTGATGGATATTTTTGTCCTTCTCATCACGGGTTCCTGTGGGGCAATGATGCCTTCCAAGATCATGTGGATGACATGTTGTGGCTCATTTGTTTCGTTCTTCTTGGCTGCCTCTCTTTCTCGAAACAGATTTTTTGCTCGGTCACTGAGAAATTCCCAGAGGTGATCTTTGTTAAGTAGTTCGGCTACCTCTTCTCGGAGTTGGTGGCAATCCTCGGTCCTGCAGCCATTCGTGTTGTAAAATTCACACACTAAGTTATGATTCCTTTGCGAAGGATATGATTGTACAGGTCTGGGCACCTGGCGTCTCTGTTTTTGCTGATGGCGAACACGATGTCTGACATATCAACGTTGAAGTTGTACTCTGATAAGTGAGGTGCCTCCACTGGCCCCGTGTTTCTATCGAATTCGGCTCTATTGATGAGTCCCCAAGGATTCTGTCCTTGATCTATCCTTCGATCGTTGCAAGGTAGGTTGCGCCTCAGGGCGTTCCTTTTGTCTTCGGTGTATGGCTGATATATTTCCTTGTTGGGCTTTGGATCCTTTGCCAGAAGCCTTCTTGGGTATACTAAGCACAAGGGGGCTTCTAGCTGGTCATCTTCGGCCCTGATTTTTGACCGGTATCGGTTGTGGACGTCCGACAAGGTCATGGCGGATATTCGACCAGATTCTCTTTCAGCTAATTTGAAGCCACCGAGCTTCGTTCATTCGGACCTTGAGTGAAGGCCTCCACTGCCCAGTCATCGGAGACTGGTGGTATTTCAATTCATTCGGTTTGGAAACGAGATACAAACTCTCGCATCATTTCATTCTCCCTCTACTTGATTTTGAACACGTCAGATTTCCTTTTTGCTACTTTGATGACACCGACATGTGCCTTTATGAAGGAGTCTGCAAGCATGGTAAATGAGTCTATAGAGTTAGGAGCGAGGTTGTGATACCACATAATGGCCCTCTTCGATAGTGTTTCCCCGAACTTCTTTAGTAAGACGGACTCGATCTTGTCATCATTTATGTCATTGCCCTTTACTGTGCAAGTGTAAGCAGTAACGTGTTTATTGGGGTCTGATGTCCCGTTGTACTTTGGGAGTTCCGACATTATAAACTTCTTTGGAATGGGTTTTGGGGCCGCTTCTGAGAACGGCCTTTGTATGAACTTCTTCGAATCCACAACTTTCAGGATCGGGGGTGCACCCGGAATTTGGTCGACCCTGGAGTTTTAGGTCTCAACCTTCTTGTCATTGGCTTCTATAATTTTCTCGCTCGATTCAATCCTTCTGGTGAGGTCCTCGAGCATTTTTACGATGTGGGATCGGTCATCGACCCATTATTGCTCGAACTCTCTGGTACCTATTCAGCTGGGGAAGCTGTCCCTAGTGCTACCATGCTAGGAGTTTTCAGGTGACTTTGCAACTGAGCAATAGCCAGCTGTTGCGCCTGCAGCATTTCAAAAATAACATGGAGTCTAACCTCCTGTTCTTCCTAAGTTGGTGGGTTTTCTGAGCCTCTTGTTGATCTCCTTGGTGCACGCTCCTATCGGTGTGGGAGCTTATGTCGAAATGTTGGGCGTCGCATGAGACCACGTCCATAGGGATTGGTTTTTGCGCATTCCCAGGGTTTTGTGGTGGCACATCAAAAACTGGAACCACCACACCGTTTTCTCCGTGGTCCTCAAGATTGTTGTTTTCACCTCCATTCACTGAATTAGAACTTTCGACCTGAAATCGAAGATCTTGGACAAGAGAAAGCGTGAAAGATAACTTTCGTTATGTAGTAAACCCAGCAAGAAAATAATCACTATTATATTTAGCCCCACGATGGGCGCCAAACTGTTTACCATGAAAATGGTAATAACAATTAAATTTGATTATGGGATTCTAAAAATACGTGATCTATTTTTATGTTAGTTTGTATTGCAGTTGATGCTATGTGTGATGTTTAGAAACGAGATAAGAGTAAGGAGCGAAGAGATAACCAAACCGATAGGCTAATTATTGGGGCCTAGAGCTTGTCGATTCGGGGCCTCGAGGTCGATTCCGGAGCTCGGTTGGGAGCTATCGTGTTACGCCCCACAATATTACGTCAATGTTATGCTCTGCAGTAATATATTACGATGATGTTACCCTTAGCAGTAATATATTGCGATGATGTTACCCTCACCAGTAATAGATTACAATGATGTTACCCTCTACAATAAAATATTACGATGATGTTACGTCCTACAATATTATATTACGATTATGTTACGTCCTGCAGTATTATATTATGATGATGTTCTTCCTTGCAGTATTACATTACGATGATGTTACACTTCACAGTATTAAGTTACGACAGTGTTGCACCCAGCAGTATTACATTACGGTGATGTTACACTTCATAGTATTAAGTTACGACAGTGTTGCACCCAACAATATTACATTACGATGATGTTACACTTCGCAGTATTAAGTTACGACAGTGTTGCACCCAACAATATTACATTACAGTGATGTTATACTTTGCAGTATTAAGTTACGACAGTGCTGCACCCAACAGTATTACATTACGGTGATGTTATGCTTCGCAGTACTAAGTTACGATGATGCTGCACCATGAATTATTGTACATTGAATTTGTCGTAAGGTAATTGACATTGGTCAAAGTAAAAGTTTATTTGGATATTATAAGGATTATGCTATTTCAAACAAGTGACGGGTAAATTTGTGAAGGTGAGAGGGTAAACAAATAAAAAAATGAATTTTGTCAAAGTTTGGCATTTGGGATAAAATATGGCCTGAGCTAAAACGCCCAGTATTTATGGACTAGTACCGTACGAGGTACACCATGGCCATGATAGTCGATGTATAAGGTGTGCTAAAAGTGAGTAGTATTTTAAGTAATTTGAGATAATTCTTGATTATGTGGGTAATTGATTAATTATCGGGTAGCGGGATACTACCTAATTAATTATTTGATAAAGTTTAAATTTCCCAACAAAGGGATTACGTGGCAGTAATATATGTTGTATTCGATGACTCTTAAGTCATTTACAGTAAGGTGGCAAGGTTTAAAGCAATCATTCAAAAGGTTTATAAAGGAACACTTTCAAATGTGAATATCCAAACTTTCTACTTCTACTACTATTTTAAGTTCTGAACGGTGATGTTGCTAAAATTTGATGCAAGTAGTATCCATTACTAATTACAATTTTGAAGGCAAAAAAATTCTCGTTCATGCTTCAAGAATACTTCTCGAGTGTTAACTGATGAGAGTGACATATATCTATGTTCCAGGTATGTTAATGCTATCCCTTCTTTCTTTTGGCATGATCCATATGATACAAACGAAACATGCAAATGCACAAATTCCATAAATGACTCTATTCATAGAAGTATTAGAGATATCTATGTTCTTGAATTTCCATGTGTCATAATATTTTATCATTTGTTCATGGGTCTCAGAAAAATATGAAAGTTGAAAAGAGTTTACTTTATGATATTACTTAAAGGCAAAATGGTCTTATGACATTCTAAAAGAAAGATTTTATTAACGTACTTTTCATGCATTGCATTCATGTACACTGACCCATGACCAGATGACGTTATATACGCGTATATATATATGGGAAAGGTTATGGTGTTATATACGAACCACCATCTAATCAGCTGGTATACGTTGATTATTTTGCCTACAGTGGCCGATATAATATGATGGGATGCCCTCTGAGGCTGATGATGTTATGAAACATGTACCTATGCACAACATGACATTCATACGCATATGCATGATAATAAAAGTATTTCATGATTTACAGAGTTATCCAGACTTACAGGTTGAGTCAATTACTCTATATTTCTTTTATGTCTGTTATGTACTTATTTATGTGCCTTACATACTCGGTACATTATTCGTATTGACGTCCCTTTTGCCTGGGGATGCTGCATTTCATGCCCGCATGTCCCGATAAATAGATGGAGAGCCCTCCATGTAGGCTATCAGCTCAGCGGAAGATGTTGGTGCGCTCCATTTGCTTCGGAGTTTCTTGTCTAGTTAGTATGAGTTAGATGTATATAATTTGGTATGGCGGGACTCTGTCACGACCTTTATTAAAATTATGTATTCTTAGAGGCTTGTAGACAGATGTCATGTACGTAAAAGATTGTATGGCGTTGTCAGCCTATATTCAGGGTAGGAGTAGTTATTTTGGGCTTGTAGGACCGTATGTCTTATGTATAGATTGGTATTACATGTTGTATCCTACCTATTTCATGGCAGCCTCTCTGGCTCAGTTATTTATGATAGTATGACATGAAAAGATACGTTATGTTGGTACTTGGTTGATTAAGGTACCGGGTGCCCGTCGCGGTCCATCAGTTTGGGTCGTGACAAAAGTGGTATCAGAGCAGTTCTGTCCTAAGGAGTCTACAATTAGTGTCTAGTAGAGTCTTATTTATGGGTGTGTCGTGCACCACACTTATAAGCAGGAGGCTACAGGGCATTTAGGATTTTCACTCTTTCTTCTTACTCTAGATCGTGTGGTAGAGCTCACTTATAAGAATTCAAATTCTAAAATTCTTTTTTTATTCGTAATTAGGTGATACCTATATCCGAAAAGAAGGTTGGAAAGAGAGAGAGTTGTGGAAGAGCTGATTCAGAGGAATTGAATTTTTTTATGATGCCTACGATAAGTAAATGTGAGGTCTTTAGCAGACCATGGGTATACTGAAAGGTGTAAGCTTCCTGATAAGAAGCCTTAAGGTAAGAATATCTATCCATCTTTATGGTGAAAGACAATGAGAGATTAAGAAGATAAATACAAGTTTCAACAAGCAAAAGAAGCAAGATAAAAAAGGGTACAAAATGCCTAGTTAATGAAGGTTAACACCGTTTATAATTGAGGTAGAAGAACATAAGCTTTTTGAGTTATATTCAATAGTAACAGAGGTATGTACAATTAGTCACACCCATTTTAGTTATGCCTTGTTGGGGCTAACATGTATAGTTAAGAGAAGGACGAGATATCAAGATCTGTCTGGGGTTAGGGTAACCCAAATTGGTGAATGGATTGCTTGTGTTAGATGACATTGCCGAAGAATATTGCAAATGTGCTAATAGACCTCCTTGTAAGACACCCAGATGGT
Organism: Nicotiana sylvestris; assembly: GCF_000393655.2. Classification (NCBI taxonomy): domain Eukaryota; kingdom Viridiplantae; phylum Streptophyta; class Magnoliopsida; order Solanales; family Solanaceae; genus Nicotiana; species Nicotiana sylvestris. Next base: position 65,758,171 of record NC_091066.1, read on the forward strand.
GCACTCTAGAATATTACAATTAGATGTAAATACTAGCATGATAAAAAAATTCAGATGATAGGCACTGAAAGCTTGTAAAGGATAAATATTACCTTAGTGTGACTCTCGTCCCTAGTAGAGAGAGGATGTTGAGCAACCCGAAGAGCCGATGAATGAAGCAAGGAGAGCTAAAAACGAAAAAAATGTCATGTTGAAGTTTTCACAAGAAAAGGGATATACAGAAATAATAGCAAAGTAATGAGAAGAGATATAAGGAAGCGTTATGAATAAGGTGTGATACATGGATGATAACGGTAGAGTGTTACACAACCTATAGTCAAATGAAGAAAGAGACAAAAGGTGATGGGCCTTAAGACAATAAAAGAGTATAGGCCATACAGTCACATCCTCATTTCGAGAAATAAGTTCGCGACTCTAATGTGATTAATAAAAGGAAAGGTTAGACCCTAGAGTAATGAAAATCAGTATGGACTTGTGAATAAGATAAACTAAACATGAACAAGGAACTGAGTGATTTGATAATAGTCAGCATCATGAGAATTTCAGATTGCATTCCGACAATAATAGAATGGACAATAGAAGAAGATCCATGATGAATTTAGAGAATAGTCATTCAGGGAGACGCTTCCCTAAAGAAAGCAAGGTGAGCAAAGTTAATCTTAAGAGACTGTATGTGCCAGTTACACTAAGTGTCACCATCACGAGAAAGGGATTTTGTTATCCTTGGTCCAGAAGGATTACCGCAAGGCGAGTAAGGGTCATTGATAATGTGAAAGGACGCCATATATGAAGAGGAAAACATCTATAGGCAGGTCGTCATAGCTCCAAGTCTTAGTACTCCCCTAAAGGGGTGGAATATGGAATCATAAAGGAAGAATGCGATAAAAAAAAGAGAAAGAGATGAGGTTGCACTTATCCAAAAGGAAGTAAGGGTTCCTGCATAAGATGTTATTGATAGATAAGGAGCCAGTACGTAAGGTAAGTTAAGACAAGGAAATAACCCAAAAAAATATTACACGGAATATGGATATGAGAATAGGCCAATGAATAGTTAGTAATCGATTCAGGAAGAGCCTAGTCATGACTAGACAAGAGGTTATAGACAAATCAATAGATCCTACAAGATTAACTAAGTGAACCCCAACATGGGGAATCCAACCTCACAACATGACATTATAATACTTGAGATATATTCATATGGGAAGTTATAAAGGTACCGTACGAGTGCTACAGAAATAAAAGAGAGTTCCACTGGGAAGACAGTCAAAATATCAGTTCAGAAGCAACCCACAAGCTCTAGGGCGTGGAGATAAGTAACTACGGATAAGTATAGGCAAGGAAGGACATCAGGAGGTCCGTCGAGTATACAATGTAATAAGCCCACATCTTTACAAGAGTTAGAGGGTCCTCCCTAAGTACTACAATGGAAGACTTGCTATGGAAATAAGGAAGAAGGCTTCAACCTAAACATAGTAACTCGAAGGAGAAATGGTCATGTAAAAGCAGTCTCACAACAAAAATTGTATGCCCTCCAAAATAAAGTGGCACCTACCACGGCTAATGAACGAGGAGACAGATCGAAGGTAATATTCGAGACTATATGAGTTGCACAAAAATTCTGGCATGTGTGGGAACTAAGATAAGTAAAGTATGCATGCAACAAAGGGCAAAAAGACTGGGAAAAGTAATTGCACACTTTTAAAGAAAGCTGAGATGGAACTAAAGAAATTATTCGATCAATGATCCAGAGTTAGTACGTTATGGATACACTCAAGATTTTGGAGCATTATCCATGTAACATATTTGTTGACAATCATACAGCCATAGAAGACTCCAATATAAGTTAAAAGAAAGAATTAAGCCCAGGGCATAGACAAATGATTGAATTGTTAGAAGATTGTATCATGGATATTCTACAACGCCCATGAAACTCTAAGGTAATAACTAATACCATGAACCACAAATCGGAAGATAGCTTAAGCCTACATCAAGGCTGATCAGAATGAAGAGAAAACTAAAGAATTACATCACCCAAGTAAATCAGGAGTTTGATTATTGGACATAGAAAAATTATAGAAGTTGTGCTTGAGAACATGACAGAATCCCTCTTAATATTAGATGTTCACGAGAAATAATACAACAACTATAATCTATAATGGTTCTACAAGGAATCCAGTTAGAAGAAGTACCAACCTTATAAGAAGTCAGTACGAAGCTCCCACCGAATTGTGTATGTACCAGAGGTGCGAGTATTATAATAGAGCTTCATGTTATGGACATGAATTACACCTAGGTGGAAGGGAGGTCATGAAAGAGAGAGAAGATACGATGCGAGATTTTAAGGTAAGTAAGATAAAGGTGAACAACATACGAGATACACAAAGATAGAAGATCATGAATAGTCCATACTTCGGATAGAAGGCTATAAGCATGGGGATTCAATATCCAAGAATGATAGCGGCATCGTCAGTGGCATATCTTCTAGTCAATGATTTCTAGGTATCGAGAGGTCTAGGTAAGAAAGTAAAGAAGAGTTAGAGACGATGTGAGGTCTTGCTTGATGTTCTAAAATAACACAAGGAAATTCAAGCAAGTTAAAGGAAGATTATGAGTAATATAAATAGATATGTATACATCGCAAGATAAAGTATGGTACAATGACAAGGTTTTAGGAAGACAGGAATACAGATAAGAAAGGGCAGTGAGAAGGTGATGATAATGGATTAGTCCTTAGGATTAGGCCCATGAAAATAAGGGAGCTAATGGCTTCTCTATGTTATAGTAAGCTGAGTATAGCCTGAATAGACTCAAAGGAGTTGCTCTTCATAAGTAGAATTTAGAAAAGATGGAATGTTGCCCTAATAGTAGAATAAGGGTGTAATTGTGATAGATAAAGGATAACGTTTGGGCCTTCGATTGAGTAATGATTTGAAAAAAAGAAAAGAAAAGGGATTCATGAATTGTACGGGATTAAAATACCCACGTAAGAGAATCACCTTGGAATGCTATAGAATAAGGTTATTGAAGTACAATATCACCGATAAGTGGATCTGGAAAATTACTTCGAATATTCCTTGATGTAACGTAAGCCCTAGTGGCAAAGTATTACGTAAGAAGTTTCAAGTTATCAGTGGTATATTGTAGATCAATATTGAGGTGAATCAACAATGGATGGACAAAAGTCACAAAGTATAAGATGAGATTAGGTCGTCATTCTAAAGATGAGCAGTAATGAGGAAGCATTAAAGGACTTAAATTTATACATATGAAACAAGCAACGAGAGTAAGTTGGGATTTGGTAGCAGACCTCAACAACGATAAATTAAAGTAAGAGTGACGGCAGTAAATTCATACGGATGGCTAAAGGGACCTATGTGATACGATATAGCAATATTTGTGAATTCAACAAAGTACCAAGCGAAGAACTTCAGTATATTCATAGATGCCCAAACAGACATCTTATCAAGATCTACATATGAAGCCTAGAGATTGGGAACACTTACAAGGTCAAAATCGTACAGGCTGCATGATGAAAAGTAGCAACAGTTATGAGATTGGAAGGATTTCGACTACAAGTTGTGGTGTGAGAAGGAGGCCTAACGGGGGAATGCCTTAGACTTTGGACTTATTCATAGAACAGTTGCCTAGAAGGCAAGGGAAGTTATAAAGTATTCGGAAGATATAAGTTATAAAAATGATTAGTGCATCAGTCAACATTCGAGGACGAATTTTCCAAAGGGGAGAATAATGTTATGCCCTGCAGTATTACATCGATGCTATGCTCTACAGTAATATAATACGATGATGTTACCCTCTGCAGTAATATATTACGATAATGTTACCCTCTGCAGTAACATATTACGATGATGTTACGTCCTGCAGTATTATATTATGATGATGTTACGTCCTGCAGTATTATATTACGATGATGTTACGCCTTGCAGTATTACATTACGATGATGTTACGCTTCATAGTATTAAGTTACGACAGTGTTGCACCCAGCAGTATTACATTACGGTGATGTTACGCCTTGCAGTATTAAGTTACGACAGTGCTGCACCCAGCAGTATTACATTACGATGATGTTACGCTTTGCAGTATTAAATTACGATGATATTGCACCCTAAAGTATTGTACGTTGAATTTGTCGTAAGGTAATTAACATCAGTCCAAGTAAAAGATTATTTGGAGATTATAAGGATTATGCTATTTCAAACAAGTGGCGAGTAAATTCGTGAAGGTGAGAGGGTAAGCAAATCAAAGAAAACGAATTTTGTCGAAGTTTGGTATTTTGGGATAAAATACGGCATGAGTTAAAACGCCCGGTATTTATGGACTAGTACCATACAAGGTACCACATGGCCATGACAGTAGGTGTATAAGGTGTGTTAAAAGTGAGTCATATTTTAAGTAATTTGAGATAATTCTTGATTATATGGGTAATTGATTAATTATTGGATAGCGGGATACTACCTAATTAATTATTTGATAAAGTTTAAATTTTTTAACAAAGGGATTATGTAGCAGCAATATCTGTTGTATTGGATGACTCTTATGTCACTTAGAGTAAGGTGGAAAGGTCTAAAGCAATCATTCAAAAGGTTCAGAAAAGAACACTTTCAAATGTGAATATCCAAGCTTTCTACTTCTACTACTATTTTAAGTTCTGAACGGTGATATTGCTGAAATTTGATGCAAGGAGTATCCATTAGTAATTACAATTTTTAAGGCAAAAACTATTCTTGTTCATGCTTCAAGAATACTTCTCGAGAGTTAACTGATAAGAGTGACATATATCTATGCTCCATGTATTTAAAGGCTATCCCTTCATTTTTTTGGCATGATCCATACGATACGAACGAAATGTGCAAATGCACAAATTGAATAAATAACTCTATTCATAGAAGTATTAGAGATATCTATGTTCTTAAATTTGCATGTGTTATAATATTTTATCATCTGTTCATAGGTCTTAGAAAAATACAAAAGTTGAAAGAGTTTACTTTATGATATTACTCAAAGGCAAAATGGTCTTTTGACGTTCCGAAAGATTTTATTAACATACTTTTCATGCATTGTATTCATGTACATTGACCCATGACCAGATGACGTTATATATGCATATATATATATATGGGATATGAGAAAGGTTATGGCGATACATACGCACCACCACCTGATCAATGCTAGTATACATTGATGATTTTGCCCACAGTGGCCGATATGATATGATGGGAAGCCCTCAGAGGCTGATGATGTTATGAAATTTGTACCTATGCATGAAATGACATTCATACGCATATGCATGATACTAAAATTATTTCATGATTTATAGAGTTATCCAGACTTACAGGTTGAGTCAATTACTCTATATTTCTTTTATGTCTGTTATGTACTTATTTATGTTCCTTACATACTCAGTATATTATTCATACTGACGTCCCTTTTGCCTGGGGACGCTGTGTTTCATACCCGCAGGTCCCGATAGACAGATCGAGAGCCCTCCAAGTAGACTATTAGCTCAGCAGAAGATGTTGGTGCACTCCATTTACTTCGAAGTTGCTTGTCTGGTTAGTATGAGTTAGATGTGTATTATTTGGTATGGCGGGACTCTGTCCCGACCTTTATAAAAATTATGTATTCTTAGAGGCTTGTAGACAGATGTCATGTACGTAAAAGATTGTATGGTCTTGTCAGCCTATATTCAGGGTACAAGTGGTTATTTTGGGCTTGTAGGCCCGCATGTCTTATGTATAGATTGGTATTACATGTTGTATCCTATCTATTTCATGGCAGCCTCTTTGGCTTAGTTATTTAGATAGTATGCATGAAAAGATATGTTATGTTGGTACTCGGTTGAGTAAGGTACCGGGTGCCCATCGCGTCCATCAGTTTGGGTCGTGACATATCGAAGGCAGTCAAAGTATGGCTAACAGTTATAATAAAATCAATGAAGGCTCTTTATGGCCAATGATAAGCAATAAATGAAGAACAATAATGAAGATAGTAGATGAAAGCAACGATATCAAGAGAATATGTTAGAAAGCAAAGAGAATGTTCTTGTATATTTCATGTAGAGCATCTGAAGCAACAACCCTTTGCAAAATGACAAGGACCCTCTTTATATAGGAGGGGAATCCCAATATAGTACTAAATACATTAATGACAAAGAAGCGGAGATGGGACATCTAGATGACACCCTAATTTGGGTTTAGAGTAGCTCACTAGGCTCTGTCAGTCCTTGCCGTATACCTTGGGAACTTCCCATTTCTACCATTGCCGTAATCATCACTACCCAAGGCCGGGTGTCGACGATCCTCGAGGGGGGATACTAGGTCGTGGCCTCGAGCCTTCGAGGTAATCTTCTGAAGTACCTTAATAGCGAGAAATTGGATCCTTGAATTTCGCCATATACACATACACATAGCAAATAAGGCAACAACACCTAATCCCTCAAGCTAAGGTTAGCCACAACACTTACCTCGATTCCACGGCCGAACTCAAGCCTCAAACACCACTTTCCCTTAGTTTCCACTTCCAATCCACTCGGATCTAATCATAATTAATTTAATAATATCAATTATCACTAAAGAAATCAATTCCAATATAAAATTACAAGTTTCCCAACATTTTTTCAAAAAAGTCAAAAACCGACCCCGGACCCGCTTAGTTGAAACTCGAGGTTCGGACCAAATCCCATTCACCCATTCACCCCCGAGCTCTAATATGTAATTAGTTTCAGAATCCTATTGAATTTTTTTGGGGTGATGGAATTGTTGTATTCTTCTGAGGTCAGTCTAACCCCCCCCCCCCCCCCCCATTCTTTTTTTGAAATACAAGACCATCCAAACTATGTCTAGGTAACTTTGTAAATAAATAAAACTCAGTCTCTCCATCAAATTATGTAGTTTATGCATGTATTTTCTAGAATTGGTCAAATATTATCTGTTTGCCCTAATGCTCCAAAAAAGTTGAATGATGCACTTAGCTAAATACTAAGTTAAATATCTTTACTTAATATTATTTTTTTCCATTTTTTGGTGATGTACCTCTATTCTAAGGACCCGTTTGGCCATAGATTTTGCCAAATTTTTTCAAATTATTTTTTGGCAAATACATATTTGTTCATAAATTTTATTCATGCTTTGGAAAATTTCCAAATCCCAAAACGCAGAGCTGGTTTTGACCCAAAATTTTACTATTACATTTTTTAAAAAATACCCTAAACTTTTATATTTTATAAAAGAGTCCACTATTTATTATTTTGTAACAATGCTGCTGCTTCTTCTTGGTCATCTGAGAGTATAGTATATAGTTCATATAAAAATGATAATTTTGTACCATATTTATTTATGTTCAGGACTATGGTTTGTGATAATAAATGTTACTGATGAAGGTACTGTTGGGTATTTGTGATAGTTTTTGGAACATGTGGGTTATAGTTTTTGGAACATGTGGGTCTAAGTCATGTTTCATATTTTTTCAAAAAAAAAAAGTGAAACACGTTTTGGAAACATGTCCAAATATATTTTTATCTTCAAACCAAATTTCATCCAAATTAGATTTTACAAACTAAATTTGGAAATTTATGGTCAAAAGCGAGCTAAAAAGCTTGATGGCACGATGAAGAGAGAGAGAGAGAGAGAGATTAGAGCACATAAACGAGAGGAAAAATAAGGTCAAGTATGAAAGTCCCATGATGTGACAGTGGGGGGCTATTCCAACGAGTCCGAAACCTAAATGGCAACTTTTTGGACTGAAACCACGTTTTTACAGTATAAAATAATATTACTTTTCTACTTAAAACGTGGTATTATGCTGCGTTTTACTTTAACGGAATTTTAGCCATTAAAGTAAAACTGTGACGACCCGACCAGTCGTCTCATGAGTTACTGCTCTGTTTCTCCCATTTCTATTTCTTTATGCTTCGTTATCCGTGTTTTATATGACCGGGTTGATTAGTTTGAGTTCGGAGAGGATTTGGCAAGAAATGAGACACTTAGTCTCTTTTAAGTAGGTTTAAGTTGGAAAAGTCAACCGGATGTTGACTTATATGTTAGAGAGCTCGGATGTGAGTTCCGATGATTTGGTTAGCTTTGGGAGGTGATTTATGGCTTAGGAGCGTGATCGAAATTGGGTTTTGAGGTTCGGAGTAGAATTAGGCTTGAATTGGCGAAGTTGATATTTTGGCGATTTTCGGTTGATAGGTGAGATTTTGATATAAGGGCTGGAATGGAATTATGAGAGTTGCAGTAGCTTCGTTGTGTCATTTGGGATGTGTGTACAAAATTTCAGGTCATTCGGACGTGGTTTGGTTGGGTTTTTGATCGAAAGCGTATTTCGGAAGATTTTAGAAAAGTAGGCTTGAATCCGATGTGATTTGATATATTTGATGTTGTTTGAGGTGATTTGATGATTGAAACAAGTTTGAATAAGGTATTGGGTCATGTTTGTGCTTTTGGTAGAGGTCTCGGGGGCCTCGGGGTGATTTCGGATGGTTAACGGGAAGATTTGAGACTTCAGAGATTTCATAAAATTGCTGCTTCTGGTGTTTTCGCACCTGCGGTTTGGGGACCGCAGGTGTTGTGCCACACGTGCGAGGGAGGAGGCCGCAGATGCGAAAGTTGGTTTGGCGAGCAGTTTCCGCAGAAGCGATCAAGGTGGCCGTACAGCGAAGCGGCAGATGCAGAATTTCTATCGTAGATGCGATTCTGGCTATTAAGTGAGGGACCACAGAAGCGGTTATTTTGACCGCATATGCGGTACCGCAGAAGCGGGTTTTGAGACTGCAGATGCGGAAAGACCTGGGCAGAAGGTATAGATTTCATCTCGTGATTTTTGAAGGGTTTAACCATTTTTTAACTTGGAATTGGAAGCTTTGGGCGATTTTGAAGAGAGAAATCAAAGAAACTTCATTGTGGTAAGGATTTTGGGACCTAAAACACACTTCCAAGGTAATATTTCATGGATTGGGACTGAAATTTAAGGAATTAAAGGACTAAATATGGAGGTTTAGGGCTTGAGTTTAAGAGGGCTTAAATTGAGGATTTGAGGGGTCATTTGAACTCCGATTCTTGTGTTTTTGATAGGTATGAACTCATGGGAAGACGAGGAATCTAATGATGTGAAAATTTCTGAGTTTCGGGAAGTAAGCCCGGGGCTCGGGTTTTGCTAATTTCGGAATTTTTGGTATTTTTTGATTGTTTTCGCTTGTGATCTGTTCCCTTAGCATATTATGAAGTATTAGTTCTGATTTTGGATAGATTCGACGCACGTGGAGGCCGATTCGAGGGGCAAGGGCGTCGCGAGCTAGAGAGTTAGCCTGTTCGAGGTGAGTAATGATTGTAAATGATGTCCTGAGGGTTTGAAACCCCGGATTGCACATCGTAGTGCTATATTGAGGTGAGACACACGCTTGGTGACGAGCGTGGGGTCGGGTACTATTGGGGATTGTGACTTGGTCCGTCCCGGTTGATGATTTTATTGCGTATTTGACTGAAACTTATTTGCTATCATCATGATTTGGGCTGATTGCCATATTTGGGCCTAGTGCCAACTATTTGAACCTTTCGGGGCTATTTATTGATATTTCCTCACTGTTTTGACCTTTTACTTGAACTCACTCATGATATTTTCCTACTGTTTTTACAATTCAGCCATTCTTTCTTAGTTTTCAAGACTTAAATGATATTTTAAATGATGTTTGGGCTGAAAATACTGTTTTACTATTGCCCGAGGGGCTTGTGATGATTTTTGGACTAAGTAAGGCCGAAGGCCTATATTATGAGGAACAGTGATACTGATATGAGGTCGAGGGCCTGAGATACATATATTCGCCACGAGGTGGCTTGATTGATATGAGGCCGAGGGCCTAGATTTGATGCCACGAGATGGCTTGATACTGCGCTTGGGCCGTAAGGGCCCCTCCGAAGTCTGCACACCCCCAGTGAGCGCGTGTACCCATTGTGATGTGAGATTGAGCCTGAGGGGAGGAAATTGTTGATACTGTGCCCGAGGGGAGAACTTCTATGTGTTTACTTTATCTTAACTGTTTGTCGATTACCTGTTTATTTGTTGTAGAAGTATTTTATTCTACTTTTCATTGGTTTACTGCTTACAATTACCTATTTAATTGCTTCATTATAGGATACCTTGTGTATACTTGTTTTCTTACTTTCAGTCATTATTTATATTTATTACTCACTGGGTCGGAGTACTCACATTACTCCCTACAACTTGCGTGCAGATCCAGGTGCCCCAGAGGCGTAGTGAGAGCTTTTTAGTCGTTCAACATTTGCCGAGGATTTCGAGGTAGCTACATGGCGTTCGCAGCCCTGATTTCTCCCTTCGATCTTATTACTTTTCCGCATTCCTAGACTATCTATGTAGTAGGTTGTTCAGACTTGTATTAGAGGCTCTAGACTTGTGACACCAGATCAGTGTGGGCTGTGTAGTTTTTGTGTTTTGTTGACTTCCGCATATTTAACTTGCTGATTTATACACTTATTATGATAATTGGTAATTAAACCGTGTTAGAAATGATTTATTAAGAATGAAAATGGGCTGAGGTTTGATAGTTGGTCGGGCTTATCTAGTAATGTGATAGGCACCATCACGATTGATATTTGGGGTCGTGATAAAAATGCATTATAATACCACGTTTTACATATAACGCAGTATTATATTACGTTTTGCCCACAACACAGTGCAAATCAGTGAACCTAAGGGCCCCATTGTCTTCCTTTTCCCTTTTTTGTCCTTATGCTAAGCTTCAGGTATCTCAAGTAAATGCAATCTATTTTTTTTTAATAACTTCAACTTAAAATATATTTCGAAATATATTTTAAAATACAACTAAGAGTAATTAGTGACCAAATAACCAAGATTGAAACTTTAGTATATTTTACCCTGTATATGTGTTTAGAAGCGACTTATTTCAAAGAAATGGAAAGGACACTGCAGATTCAGAATTTTATTTGCGCCAAAAAGGAATCAGATTTAAAATCTGGATAACATAGCCCCAAAATCAAAACTCTTTAACAAATAAGCTAATCGGAACAATAAATCAAACATTCAAATGAAATAAATGGCATAAGAAAAAGGTATAATGATTTGCAAAAAAGAAGACTTTGGACTCGCAAGAATGTTCCTCTTCAAGATGGGAACAAAGAGAGGCAATATCAAAATCCTCATGACAATACGGGCATGGGAAATCGGGTCGGACCTCTTCTTCAACCTCGAAATCATTTATGCTCAGCCTATCTACTTCACCCCCAAAATCATGCCAAAAAAAACAGAAAATAAGAAAATCTCCTTTTTTTCCTGGACAAATCAATGAAAAGCAATAAAATCCAAAAGAAAAAAAAAACATAAACCAAGTTGAGAACTTTGATGAATATAGGAATTGTGTTGCAGTAAATTCAACTGCCGCTTTGTAGCTGCAAGACGAGAGGTCCAGAAATCTGAATCCATGGAGAAATGAAGAAATAGAGAGAAATGGGTTCACGGACAAAAAATGGAAAAGGAAGAGAGTGGGGCCCTTTAACGGGGCCCTTAGGTTCACTGATTTGCACTGTGCTGTGGCAAAACGCGGTATAATACTGCGTTATACGTAAAACGTGGTATTATACTGCATTTCAGTTAAAGTAAAATGCAGTATAATACCACATTTTAGGTAGAAAAATAACTTTTTTTAAACTGTAAAAACATATTTTGAGTCCAAAAAGTTGTTATTTAGGTTTCGGACTCCTATTCCAACGGTCAAGTTCTTAGCACCTTCACGTTGTATTCGTCTTTTGTGGGGCTTCATTTCTTTCTTTAAAATCATGGTCTCTTCTATCATCAACATTATACTCATGTATCTAATTTATTTTAATCAGATGTACGGCCGAGGAATTCATTTAGGGGTCGTTTGTTGGAATACGATTTATATCGGTATAAGTTATGCCGGTATAAATTATGTTTAGATTAGTTACATTGTTGTTTATTTATTGTTTGGTATATTGTATTAAGAATGACAATTGCATAATTTTTAAGAAGAAGGTATAAGTTATACCGGTGCTAATTACCTCATCTTCTATAAGACATAAGTTATCCCAGTGTTAAAATTAACACCGGGATAACTTATACCTGATTTGCTAACCAAACAAAGTATTAAGGTGATATTAAATTTTTATACCACCCTTATACCTTCTTATACCTCATACCAAACGACCCCTTATTGTGAGATGCTGCCAATTAATAATTTCTTTTATAAACCATTAAATCAATCTTAAAATATTGTTGATCTTAGAAAATAAAACCAGATTAAAAACTTGATAACTTGATATTAAAATAATTATTTGATTTTTCAATATACTTGTTCCAATGCTTGAACCCTACAGATGAAAAAAATTAAGAATATGCAATATAGCTTATTCAAAAGAATTTTTAGCTCTTATTTTTAATTGAAAAAAAGATCTTTTTACAGAACAATATAGCTTATTGAAAGATTAAACTTTTGCAGAAACCAAGAAAGAAAATATAAGAGTGTAGTATACGTTTTCTGATGAGAAATATAAAAACTGAGATTATGGACTACTGGAGATATTAAAATAGAGACTCTACAAGTTTATTACACGTTTTCTAGTGAGAAATATAAAAAAGAGAAAAAAAAATGTAGGGAAACTAAAAGTTATCTTTATGTTTTATTTAAAAAATTACTTTTCTATTTTGAAATACTCAATATTCTTTTTTAAAAATTAACTTATAAATCTATTATTGATAAAAGTTGGGCTCCATTCCAAGGATTGTGGTTTGATGGATATGATTTAACCTACTTTAATAAGATATTTCGGGTTTGAACCCTATATATGGATGAAATTGTAACGATCCCACCGGTCGTTTTGAGCTCTAGCGCGTCGTTCAGCGGTTTGAGGCCTTGAGTAGCTTCACTTCATATTTTATGACTTGTACGCGTAGTCAGAATCAAATTTCGGGAAGTTCAGAGTTGATTCAGATGGAAAATTCTAATTTCGGAAGCTTTAAGTTGAAGGAATTGACTGAGGTTTGACTTTTCAGTAAATGACCTCAGAATCGAGATTTGAAAGTTCCAATAGGTTCGTATGATGATTTTAGAATTGAGTGTAAATTCGGGTTGTGTACCGGTTGGTCCAGAAGCATTTCGGCGCATATTATGGAAAGTTAGCATTTTGATAGTTTAAGAATTTCTAGACTTTGATTTGAAGTGAATTTTGGTATTATCAATGTTCGTTTGGGGTTCCGAACCTTGGAATAAGTTTATATCATGATTTATAACTTGTACATAAAGTTTGGCGTTATTTCGGAATATTTAAGTATGATTCAGACGCGTTCGTCTAAGTCTGAAATTTTGGAAGTTAAAAGAAGGATTCTAATTGCCGATTCGTAGTTTGGATGTTGTTTTATGTGATCTGAGGCCTCAAGCAGGTTCGTGACATGTTTTGAGACTTGTTGGTATGTTCGGATAGGGTTCCAAGGAGCTTGGCTGAGTTTCGAGGTTATTTCGGACCATTTCTAAGCCATTTTTAATTGCTGATTTTTGGCTACAGCAGCGTACATCGCAATCGCTGACACTGGATCGCGTTCGCGAAGAGAAAAATGGAAGAAAGGAGTCTATGAATCACGTTCACGGAGGCAGATTCGCGATCGAGAAGAAGAAATTTCTCCTACACGAGGCTAACTTTGGAGGCTTATATCTTGCAATCTATAAGAAATCTGGAGATGATCTAAAATAAAAGTTGTAGCTCTTGGTGTCTACTTTTCAGAAAGGCAAACCATTTGTCATTTGGAATTTGGTACAAAAAGTTATCACCATTGTACTAGAGAGTATCTGGAGGAGTTGGCAGCTTGTTCTTTGCGATCGCGAAGGGCAATGTTTGAGCTGAGAAATGTTGTGCTTCGCGATCACAAAGCATTTTCCGTGATTGTAAAGGGTAATACCTGCAAAGAAGCTATATTTCTGGGGTTTGGCCCATTTGCACCTCATTCCTTCCATGGGAGCCGACTTTGGGGAAATTTTGGAGTGCCATTTTCTTCATCAAACTTTAGGTAAGTGATTTCTACACCTTGTGAGTTAAATACATGGTTTATATATGATTAAAACATGAATATTTACGAAAATTGTGGAATTTTAAGAGAAAAACCTAGAATATACTATTTTTGGATGTTGACCACGAAATTGGACTTGGAATTGAGAATAAATTATATATTTGAGTTCGTGATGTTATGGGTAAAGTTTATCTTCGATATTTTTTGGAATCACGGCACATGGGCTCGAGGGTAGATTTTGTCGACTTTTCGAGTGGGGTTGAAAATTATTATAAATTATTAAATTATATGCATTTGAGTATATTTTGATTTATTTGCACGTTATTTGACTAGTTTCTGAAGGTTTGGCTTTGAGTTGAGGTGTTAGAGAGGTATTGGAACCGATTATGGAACTTCAAAGTAAGGTAAATCTCCTGTCTAACCATGTGAGGGTGAAACTATTCCCTAGGTGATGTAATTTTTATTCGCTATTAGTTGTGGGTGCTACGTACGCACGAGGTGACGAGAGTCAGTACGAGGTTATATTCACTTTATGCTCATGTACTGTATTGTAAGCACGTGTCTCATAATTCGATAATTTTCTTCCTTTCTTGTGGAGCTGGTCGAACGCCTTGGCAGTATAATAGATGCATATATGGTTCGTGCCGCTCGACCCTCGGTAGTATACACATTATTCTGGAGTGGGCCGAACGACCTCGGCATAATCGTGTGTTATTTCGTTGGCAGTCCGAAGATTAACGAGATTATCCTTCCACTGATTCCTGACATTTTATTTGGCATTTCTTATCTGTTTGATACTGGTACTTGATAAATCTGAGTTGTTGAGGTAGAATACAAAACTGAGAAATTCATACCTTTAAAAGAAATTTTTGAAAGATTTTGTAACTTACAGATTTACCTCATTATTGTTGTGTGCTTCCTATATGCTTTTGATTTATTATATTGCTTTATTGGACTTCAAGTAAGGGTCTACGTCGAACCCTCGTTACTATTTCTCCGAGGTTAGGTTAGATACTTACCGGGTACGCGTTAATTTACGTAATCATGCTGCACTTCTGCACTAAATGTGCATGATCTGATAGGTTTATTTGGTAGTCACCTTGGCGCATAGGCGCAACTGCTGAGGGAACTTTATGGTAAGATGAAAATTCCATGCTACATATCGCAGTCCAAAGAGTCTCCATCGTATTACTTACTTTATCATGTCTTATTTACATTCCAGACAGATGTTGTATTATTATTGTACTCCTTAGTAAATACTCATGCACTTTTGATATCGGGTTTTGGGATATTCTAGTTGATGACTACAGATTTGTATATTATATCACCTTTCATTTTCCATTTTCGGACTACTAGTTATTTACATACCCGTGATTTAGATGTGTAAACCTCCTTATTTAATTACAGTTATGATTTCGAAAATAATAAAATGAATAATTAAGTTGTTAGTTCACCGTTGACTTGCCTAACAATAACGTTGGGAGTCATCGTGATCTTTAGTGGGTTTTGGGTCGTGATAGATATCCTGTTAGAGTGCTCTTTCCTTTTTACTAGGCCTTAGGCGGTTCAGATTCAAGTTAGTTGGAACTTCAATACTGTTGATACCCAATTTTTTCCTATATATTTTAATATACAGAATACTCTCAAAACAGCATGTATGTGCATATATAAGTATGTCTCAAGATTTTATTATTTTTCTCTTAATTTTTAAAGATTTTTAAATCAATTTATTGCCCTATTTTATCAAGAAAACCACAATAATTATCCTCAAAATTATCATTTTAGGTTATTAATTTATTGGATTCTCATATTTATATTAAAACATAACTAGCATAATTTTTCCATATTTTTTACAAATTTATTTAGTATTGTTAAAGCTAAATTGCATATAATTGCAATATTGGCCTCTCTCAAGATTTAATTGTAATTATATTTATAAAATTGACTCCGGTATTTTAATTTGATAATTATGTATTATTAATCATGTTAGTACCTTTAATTTATTTCCAGAAGTTATTTTTCTATTTTGTATAAAATAAATAAGGGAAAAATGGCTATTTAAATGTTAGCCCATTTGCATTTCAATTTTAGCCAGATTTGACACCCCAATTAAACCCAATTTCAAATCCAATTATCCACCCCAAATCCTAAATCTACCCGACCCACGACCCTTTAAAATAACCCGCCCGAATTCCCCTTCAATCCAGACCGTTGATCAAAATGATCAACGACCACCCTTAACCCCTTCCTTTTTTAACCCGACCTAACCCCTAAACCTAATCATTTCCCTTTTGTAGTCACCCTTGAATACCCCTTTCTCCCATTTCTCTCTCATGCTCCCCTCAAACCCTAGCCGTCTCCCTCCGTTTCCACCCTAGAATCACCGAAATCCAATGCTTCCAAGGCCATTGAAGTCCTATACCGGCTCCTATAACTCTTACATGCCTGGTTACTATAGTTTCAAGGCCTTACACTGAAGAATCTTGGCCCAGACTTTGTTCGATTCGAGTTCTATGGCCGTCTCCGACCTTGCTCCGGCCAGCCATGGCCATTCGAGCCTGATCTCGACTTCTCCTGCTTAGATCAATGACTTTCCAAGCCTTTCTCACCATCTAGGTTCTTCTGAAACCCTAAATTTTGAGGTTCTTCTGATTTCTTTAGATTTGTTCTAGATCCGTGTTTTCCCTAAACTTTCAAACGCTTTCTCAAAGCTTCTTTCAAAACGCTTCTTTCAAAACCTTTATCGTTTCCGATTTAGGATTTTGGCAAGATATTTAGAAGTCTCTCTAATCTTTAGGATGTTCTACTATGTTTCTTATGTTGTTCTTCTACTATGTTTCTTATGTTAATTCTTCTACTGTGTTTCTTTATGTTAAAGTCTTAAGTTCTTTCTTAGGGTTTCTGATTTTATTTTCTTTGTTGATATTTTTGCCTGATTCTCTTATCTTTCACCTCTACACTCGATCGATGGAAAAAACCCTAAGATTTGGGGTTCATTCGAGTTCTAATGTTATATGCTATGTGATTTGTTTGTTCCTCATCTCCAAACTTGTTTGGTTTCAAAACCCTAATTTCTTTGGACCTATTTGAGTTTCTGAAGTTGTTTCATCTGTTGCTCGACTGAATTTCAAAATCTTTTGTTTCTTTATATGATTCTGAATCCCTGCTAAACTCTTCTAAGGTCTTTCTACTGGACCCTTTGCATGCTATTTAATACTCTCTCCCTTCTCCATTGCTGAGTTACTGAAACTGACCTATGTGACTACCATGTTCCTATAGTCCACAACTTACTGATTTTTCAATTGCATGACACTTTTCTTTGTCCTAAATTCAACCTCGCATGCCTGATACTTGTGTGCTCTTTATATATGCTGAGCTTCTCCTTTAAAATGACTTTCAATTTTTGACTGATTTCATACCTCCTTGTGTAAGTCTGATCGATTCTTTCCTTGTTTTACTAATTTCCCTGTTTCTTGGTTTCATTTGAAAACTTTCCTTAGCCTTTCTGACTTGGTTTATTCATGAACCAGTAATTTCGAACCTCTGACTCCTTGATTTACTATGTATTGCTTGATTCTTACCTTATTTGTTTAACCGTATATTTCAAAGATCCTTCCCTTAATTAAACTCCTATGTATTTACCCCTAATTGTATTCTTTGCAAAAGATGCTTATTTGATCTCTTTCCTTAAATGTTTTCTGTTCTTTACCATTTAAGTTTGAACTCCTTAATTAAAGGAAGTTCTTCTACTGATTGATTTTAATTGGTACATGATTATTTTCTTGCCTTATTCTCTGCATGTTTTCAAACTATAAATACCATGCTCTTTTATTGATACAAAGACACACGAACACTCTTAGTTTTTTGAACTCACACTCACATTCAAAAAGCATTCTCTCTTGTTACTTGCATTGTGGCTTGTTTCTCAAGTCCTGCTACTTGTTTTATTGTACTTTGCCTCTTTGAAACTGGTATGTTCTGATTAAATTTCAGCATCACAACAATGTGTTTACTTTACACTCTTCTACCTTTCTTGTCTATCTATTGATTGTGTTTAATTCAGTATTCATCCCAAACCCCCTACCCAATGTGTTTGATGCTAATGGTTTGTTTGAGGCATGACAATATTAAGTATTATTGTCTATGGATCAAACTTGATTCCCCTGGAATCATAACCTCTATGTCAGTATCATATGTTGTGTATTCTTGTTGATTTGTAAGCATAACAACACTCTCTATTGTTGTGCATTCCCAGAATTAGCTAAATGCCTAAGCACATAGGCTCTTTGCAACTTCCCTATTCTCCTGAATCCCTTTTGTGTACTTGTTTGTAGTTGTTTCCCTTTCATTCACCCCTTTAGAACTCTGTTCCTCACTTGTACTCTCTCTTAGACTTTAAGTTCTGCCCCCCTCTTGTGAGCCTTGCCTTGGGACCCCTTGATCTCCCTCTGAACTTGGACACTTGAGGGTTGGCAGTTCCACACTGCACTTATCCCCATTCTGATAATGTAAATTGGGTGTAAGCATTGCCCGGAGTCCCATTGAGGCTCTTAGGGAACTTTGACACACTCAGATTGGAGAAAGGCTTTGGATCAATAGTCTTTGAGTTGGGTTTATCTGGTAAGTCAAAGAGGATGTCAGAATCAGGCTTCCTTTGGTTGTACTTTTATTTGTATTTGGATGTAATTTTATTTATTCTTGTTTGTAATAATTTGTAATAAACATTTGGGGCTGGTTAGTGAAAAGGGGTGGGTAACTATGTATGCAAAGGGTAGAAATCATGCCTATAGGACTACTATATTCCTACATATTCAACCTCATATAGAAATTATGTCTATAGGATTCTGCATATTTAATTTCATATAGAAATCATGTCTATAGGATTCTCCATATTTAACTTCATATAGAAATTATGCCTATAAGATGTTCTGAATTCTGCATGTTCAAACTTCACTTAGAAATCATGTCTATAGGATTCTGCATATTTAACTTCATATAGAAATTATGCCTATAAAAATGTTCAATTCTGCATAAGGTTTAAAACAAGGTCCACATTTAGAAACCATGTCTATAAGGTTTTAAAATCAGCAACGTATAGAAAGCATGCCTATAGGATTTTCTAATAAAATATGATTCGCCTTACTCAGTGTTAGATATAAAACCAGTAGTAATGGATGCTATCGTTTGCAGAACTTATAATCAATTCGTTTAAATTCTGCCTCTCTCTTTCAATTATCTGAGCCCCTCACTTAGAAAGTTTAACGGGTATGCATTCAAACAGTTCATTTCGAGCCTAACTGTTTTATTGCTTTTTGAATCGAGTAGATACCATGCTTATATGATCTTTGTCCAACACTTAGGCAAGCCCTAAGGTAATAAATATAAACTGAATCTACTTTTATTAATAATTACAACGAGCAGGCAGGCCTGATTCAGACTTCTTATCTGAGTTATGTGATAAGCTGAAACTGTCTCAACAATTTCCTCTCACTCGTCTTTAATACCTTTTAAATCAGACCTAAACAGTATGTGTAAGTCATGCTAATTACGTGCTTCTTTGTTTAAGGAGGTATATCTGAGCCTCTGCTTGTTATATTCTTTCCCCAATTTGTAATACGTATTTTGTATGTCGCCTTAGAGTTTGTTTCCTTTGAAGCTACAAATAAGCCTAATATCCCTCCCTTTTAGGATTAGTAATCCTAAATGCCTCCGGAACTGATAGGATTGGGGCGGGTAATAACATGCAATAAGCAAACGAGACCAATCTGCGCTTTAAATACCTTAACGGGGTGGGAAGGGTAGATATTAATATGATGACAACGTGAAAATGTCACGTGTAGCCCCTCATTGAGGAGTGATTACCAGGCATTGTGTGGGGTGATCCACATTGTTAATAAACCTAGGACCCCCTTTTCCTTATTTCTTTTATCATTTCAACTCCTTCTTTAAAAAATCAGCTTTCTTTGCTCTTCCAAACTTTGTTTGTTTGCAAACCATTATATTAAACCCCCTCTTATTTGAGCCTTATTTGTCTACATGTTAATTCCACCCCAAATTCACAATAATTGTCTGGCCGGAAATCACACTAGTGGATTCTGAGAGGTGCCTAACACCTTCCCCTTGGAATAATTTCAAGCCCTTACCCTAATCTCTGGTTATTCAAAATCAAACTCTTTTGGTGTCCTAATGCACCCTAATCATTAGGTGGCGACTCTTCAAACGCAAAACCAATTCCCAAAGGGAACGAGTTGTCCTTCCAAATGTCATAAACCTGATTTTGCTCTAGAAAAAGGGGGCGTGATAGCATGGCGACTCCGCTGGGGATTTTTAGGCATTTACCATTTCAGATTGTTATTGTGAATTTATGCTTCTTTATGCCGCAATTATCTATTTATTTCTTTCAAGCATTCAATTTTCTTTTCGATTGCAAAACTAACTTGTCTTTTTGTTTCTTTCCTTTATTACTTTCCTTTACTGCGCTTTAAATTATGAACAACTGTTGTATTTACTACTTTCCTAAAGTGCAAATATGTGACAACCTACTTTAATTGTTGCATAATCATGGTCAACATCATATTTTACTCGTGCCAAACAAAATACCATAGCAACACTTATAATGAGTGGTTGCCCTCTTCTGATATTATCACCCCTGAATCCGGAAAAGGCATATTTGCGGTAAAACTAGTCGATCAACGGTGTAGTCGACGGTTCCGTGCCTTTCCCCCTTGAGTTGTTCGCTCAAGGGTACTAGTCTAAAACCCCGTAGAAACCTTACTCTGTTTAACTGTGCATGCATCATAGTCAAACCTAGCCGAGTCAGTTATGTTGTCCGCATAATGACTCTTTAAGATAGCCTTGTCCAAAGTCCATTGGGTTTCCCTAATATCCAAATGGACGTTACCACATTCTGTGCATTTATTTGGAGAACTAAATGCTTTTATGCTAATTGTTGATATTAAATAATCGAGTCTGGTGGAGGTAAGGGCCTAACCCTTTTATCTTGCAGAAATATGAGGCACGAGGTCCCCATCTTCGGTATGGTTAGCACACCCTCACTTTTACTAGACTGGTGGAGGAGTCTTCCATCAAATGACCAAATCAATGAGTGAAAAGAGAGGTCCGCCAAAGCTAGCACAAAGTTGGAATATCTAGAATACAGTCTGTTGGAATTGGAAGGAAAAGTGAGGAAGAGAGTCGCTGACTGCCAGAACACTGAGGAAAACATAGGAGAACACCTGGCAAAGGCATTTTTACTGGTGAACCTACGCGAGCTGGAGGATTTGATCAACAAGAGCATTCAACCTGAGGAAGGTCCTTCTGGGACCAAATAGATAGAAGTTTGTTTTTTGCTTTATAAAATGTAATAAGGCCAATGGCCATTAGTGATTTTCATTTCCTGTTTGTCTAGTGTCGATTTTGGGATTCGTCTTATTTATCAATAAAACGAGGCATTTAGCATTCTAAGTTCACCAAATCAACTTGTCTCTTGGCCTACCTCGGGCACAAAGAGGTTCCTAAGTTAGACACGGTTTACATTCTGCCCTATGTGTTTAAATATCACAGTATTTTTTATAATCCTCACTAGCTTGTTACCTTTTTGTTTTCATTTTTTGTTTATTATTTCCCCTCCCCAAAGGTTAGTTCAGTCACTCTGGAAACATCATCCTATTCCACGAGATCCAGGGGCCCTCCACCCACTCCTTCTCTTAGTCCCATTAAAAGCAAGAACTAAGGGCTCGACAAGAACCTTCAAGGAATCTCTAAACCCATAAAACTCAAGAAACATGGCACTACATTCGGTTTAGGATATGGATACACCTGAGAGGAATTCAATAGTTGGTCGCCACCATAGAATGGTCCTTACTATCCACTGGAGCAGCCAATACCGCATTTGGAGAAGACTTTCTAACAGGCTGGCATTATTTATGGATCAGATGAAGAAGAAGCACTTATAGCGGTGAAGAACTTGTTCCTAGAAGACAATGACATAGACTGTTGTGTTGTTCTCGAGGAGGAAGGGGAGGAAGGAGCTTCCATGCAAGCCGTAAGCAGAGGGGCCCACCTCAATAACTGGACCATCAGGACAACCAGAGCCCAACGAGCCTCGGGGCAGCAAGGCTAAAACAAGCACTATTTTGATTTACTAAAAGATTGTTATTTTTTCTCTCACATGTTTTCAATTCCCGCAATAAGACCTTCATTGTTCAAAACAATTATGCAATTTATCAAAGTATTCTGACTTTTCTTATGAATCAACACTTATTACTATTGTTTTCTCTCATCACTTTACTTATACAACATTACTATTACTTATCTTGATGAACCAATGACTGTGACATGCAACGAGACAACGCAACAAACAGACACAGATTCAGAGGAATATGAAATACCAGAAGAGGTTGTTAAGGATGTTGAGAATTTTGAGAACATACCTAAGTCCAACCTGGACGAGACCGAGATTGTTAACCTAGGAGAAGCAGAGAACGTCAAAGAAACGAGAATCAGTGTCCACTTATCACCACCAGAAAAGAAGGAATACACAGAATTTCTAAGGGAATATGAAGACATATTCGCTTGGTCGTATGATGACATGACTGGTCTGAGTACATCTATTGTGGCTCACAAACTGCCAACCGATCCAACATGTCCGCCGGTAAAGCAAAAGCTCAGAAAGTTTAAGCCTGACATGAGTCTGAAAATCAAAGAAGAAGTTACTAAGCAAGTCAAAGCCAAGGTTCTCAGGGTAGTAGAATACCCAACATGGTTAGCCAATATTGTGCCAGTAACAAAGAAGGATGGGAAGGTTAGAGTCTGTGTCGACTACCAGGATCTCAACCGGGCCAGTCCGAAAGACGACTTCCCCTTGCCAAACATACACATCCTGATCGACAATTGTGCCAAGCATGAATTACTGTCATTTGTGGATTGTTTCGCTGGGTATCATCAGATCTGGATGGATGAAGAAGATGCTCAAAAAACGGCTTGCATTATGCCGTGGGGAATGTACTGTTACAAGATGATGTCGTTCGGCCTAAAAAATGTAGGGGCCACCTATATGAGGGCCATAACTACCATCTTCCATGATATGATACACAAGGAGATAGAGGTGTACTTAGATGATGTTATTATCAAGTCCAAGAAAGCCACTGACCACATGGAAGATTTGAGGAAGTTCTCCAACAGATTACTGAGGTACAACCTGAAACTGAATCCCGCGAAGTGTGCATTTGGGGATCCTGCCGGAAAACTACTTGGGTTTATTATGAGTCACCGAGGAATAGAACTGGATCCATCAAAGGTCAAAGCTATTGAAGAATTGCCACCGCCAAAGAACATGAAGGACATGATGAGTTTCTTGGGGAGACTTAACTACATCAGTCGTTTCATAGCACAATCTACAGTTATCTGTGAGCCGATCTTTAAGATGTTGAAGAAGGATGCCGCTACCAAATGGACTGATGATTTCCAAAAAGAATTCGACAAAATCAAGGAATACCTATCAACACCACCAGTCTTAGTTCCGCCTGAGCTAGGTAGACCCTTATTACTCTACCTTGCAGTATTGGATAGAGCATTCAGTTGTGTTCTAGGGCAGTATGATGAAACAGGGAGAAGGAGCAGGCCATTTATTACCTCAGTAAGAAGTTCACCCCGTACGAGGCCTAATATTCTCTGTTAGAGTGCACCTACTGTGCTTTGACTTGGGTAGCTCAGAAGTTGAGACACTACTTTTGTGCCTATACTACATATCTCATATCAAGGATGGATCCTTTAATGTACATCTTCCAGAAGCCCATGCCCACTGTCAAGCTAGCCAAGCGGCAAATCCTGTTGAGTGAGTTTAACATTGTCTACGTGACTTGGAAAGCAATCAAGGGTCAAGCATTGGCAGATCACCTTGCTGAAAATCCCATAGATGGAGAATACGAACCCCTAAAAATATATTTTCCTGACGAAGAGGTGTCATTATTAGGAGAAGACATTGCAGAATCCTACGATGGTTGGAGATTATTTTTTGATGGAGTAGCAAATTTCAAAGGAGTTGGCATAGGAGCAGTCCTGGTATCAGAAACCGGTCAACATTATCCGGTGTCCGCCAAACTCAGGTTCCCATGCACCAACAATATGACCAAGTACGAAGCCTGCATCTTAGGGCTCAAAATGGCTATTGACATGAACATTCAAGAGTTGCTAGTGATTGGAGATTCGGACCTACTTATACATCAGGTTCGAGAAGAATGGGCAACCAAGAACTCCAAGATACTCCCGTATCTGCATTATGTACAGGAATTGAGAAAGAGGTTCATAAAGACAGAATCCCAACATGTTGCCAGGGTCCAGAATGAATTCGCCGATGCATTGGCTACCCTATCATCCATGATACAACACCCAGACAAAAACTTCATTGATCCCATTCCGGTAAAAACCCATGATCAGCCAGCTTATTGTGCTCATGTTGAGGAAGAATTAGACGGAAAACCTTGGTTTCATGATATCAAGGAATATTTGACAAAAGGAGAATACCCAGAACTTGCAAATCCTACTCAGAAATGCACCCTTTGGAGCTTGTCCAACAATTTCTTTCACAGCGAAGGTATCCTATATAGGAGGGCTCCTGATTTGGGGTTATTAAGGTGTGTCGACGCAAAGGAAGCATCCAGGCTACTAGAGGAAATTCATGTGGGGACCCGCGGTCTACATATAAATGGCTTTGTCTTAGCAAAAAAGATACTCCGAGCTGGTTACTTTTGGATGACTATGGAAATGGACTGTATCCAGTATATCCGGAAATTCCACCGCAGCCAAATACATGCAGACATGATAAAGGTACCTCCGAATGAGCTTAATGGAACGAGGTCACCATGGCCTTTCACCGCCCGGGGGATGGATGTTATTGGACCAATCGAGCCCGTTGCTTCCAACGGGCACAGATTTATCTTGGTAGCAATTGACTATTTCACCAAATGGATTGAAGCATCATCTTACAGAACAGTAACCAAGAAGGCCGTGGCGCACTTTGTTCGCAACCGCATCGTTTGCCGATTCAGGATTCAAGAGTCAATTATTACCGATAATGGCTCCAACCTCAACAGTGACTTGATGAAAGCCATCTGTGAAACCTTCAAGATCAGACACAATAATTCTACAGCCTATAGACCTCAGATGAACGGAGCAGTATAAGCCGCCAATAAGAATATCAAGAAGATATTAAGGAAAATGATAGAGAAGCATAAACAGTGGCATGAGAAGTTATCGTTTGTTTTACTAGGATATCGCATCACAGTCCGCACATCAACTGGGGCAACCATCTATATGCTGGTTTACGGTACAGAGGCAGTCATTCCCGCCGAAGTGGAAATTCCCTCCCTAAGGATCATACAGGAAGCTGAGCTCGACGATGCAGAGTGGGTGAAGAGTCATTACGAGCAACTGGCTCTTATCGATGGAAAGAGAATGAATGCATTTTTCCATGGTCAACTTTATCAGAACAAAATGTTCAGATCCTTCAACAAAAGAGTCAAGCCGAGACAGTTCACACCGGGGCAGCTAATGTTAAAGAATTTTTTCCACATCAAGATGAAGCCAAGGGGAAATTCTCTCCCAACTGTTAGGGTCCATACATCGTTCACTAGGTTCTGATATGAGGAGCCCTCATACTCGCAGAAATAGATAGAGAAGTCTGGCCGAAGTCGATCAATTCAGATGCAGTCAAGTGTTACTATGTGTAATCTTTATGCATTCCTCATATGATGTAATTTGAACTACGCCTGACTTGATTCTCGTTTAAGAGGGGATACGTAGGCAGCCCTATGGGTTTTGTCACAATTCAATAAAACTTTTATTTTCCCCTGCAATTGGAAACTGGGGCAGAATATTGAGGAGGACCCTCAAAATTCCGAAGTTAATTTCAGCTAATCATTGCTAGCAGCAGTCGAAAGCATCAATCCATTAAACTGGGGCAGAGTTTTGAGGAGGACCCTCAAAATTCCATAACAAGAAGGGTTGCAAGTCTTGAACCACGTTGTGGTCGTTGGTTCATCTAAAGAAAACTATTCTTAATTATGTATTTATGTATGCCTTTACTAAATCATGCATGTTTATTGCCAAAATTGCGTTGTTTAGCAACGTGACCCCAATGATACGTACAATATCACTATATCAAAGCCGAGCAGGTCAAGCAGAGCCAGCGAGGATACGAACTAACCTCCCCCTTTACAAAACTCACAATTTTTCTTTGGATGCAGGCACTTGAGTTGCAAAATCATCAAATATACTCACATTGCTCAGAAATACAACTCTCAGAACCGTTGCACTTACTCACAGATGCTATCCGCACATAGTGTCCCCAGCAGACACAATATCCCCAGTAGTCGCAATATCGCAATCCGCTATCAGCTAAGAAAATTCTATCATTATTTGCCTTTTTACTTCATGCATAAGGCTACCATTCTGCCTTCCAAGACTAAGCTCTGTCTCCATCTACATTCTTGCATTGCATAAGGCTACCATTCTGCCTTCCGAGACTAAGCTCTGTCTCCATTTGCATTCTTGCATTGCATAAGGCTACCATTTTGCCTTCCGAGACTAAGATCTGTCTCTATCTACATTCTTGCATTGCATCAGGCTACCATTCTGCCTTCCGAGGTTAAGCTCTACCTCCATCTGCATTCTTGCATTGCATAAGGCTACCATTCTGCTTTCCGAGGTTAAGCTCTACCTCTATCCGCATTTCTTGCATTGCATAAGGCTACCATTCTGCCTTTCGAGGTTAAGCTCTACCTCCATCTGCATTTCTTGCATTGCATAAGGCTACCATTCTGCCTTCCTAGGTTAAGCTCTACGTCCATTTACATTGGCTGAAAGATTGCCACTTTATTTACATTCGCATCGGCTAAAAGATCGCCACCTTATTTACATTTGTATCGGCTGAAAGATCGCTACCTTATTTACATTTGCATCGGCTGAAAGATCGCCACCTTATTTACATCTGCATGGCTGAAAAATCGCCACCTTATTTACATTTGCATAGACTAAAAGGTCGCCAGACACTGCATCTCATGGGCTAAAAGATCACCAAATTATCCGAAGGCATCATTGTTCGGAGGCACCATTCTCATAGCCCGAGAACACCATTTCATGGCCTGAGGACCCCTTTTATCTTTTGCATAACATAATTCAGAGGCATCATAGTTCTGAGGCATCATTCTCATAGCCTGAGAGCATCATTTCATGGCATGCAAATCCTTTAATATATGCTTTATTGCCCAGGACGTCATCCTAACCATCCAAAGACAACTTTCATGGTCCAACGAGAATTTGCATCATGTTTAAATTTACGCACAATATATGATTGTATCGCTTACTTGTAGGTAAACTAAAGAGAAATGACCGTCTCGTCAGGAGCGATCCCAATCCAGTTCCCGCAGCGCTGTCATGATTCAAACCATTCACCCCAACCTGAATATTGCGTCCTTTCTTGAAAAGTCTCTATCGGGATATTCCGCCGATGGATCCTGAACTACATACGACCTGATTCCTGTAAAACCAGGGATATGTAGGCAGATCAGAAACCAAATTATGGTCTAAGTCTCCTCGAACCATTTCGTTCGGTCAAAATTGGCCTTCATATCTTTACCCGACAACTCTTTCATTTTTCCTAGGTGAAGAGGGGCAGCTATTGATATCCAGTTTTTCTCTGTATATTTTTTATATTCAAAATACTCTCAAAATAGCATGTATGTGCATATATAAGTATGTCCCAATGTTTTATTATTTTTTTTAATTTTTAAAGATTTTTAAATCAATTTATTGCCTGACCCTGAAGAAGCTTGGCCCAGACTTTGTTCGATTTGAGTTCTATGGCAATCTCCGACCTTGCTCCGGCCATCCATGGCCATTCGAGCCTGATCTTGACTTCTCCTGCTTAGATCAATGACTTTACAAGCCTTTGTCACTATTTGGGTTCTTCTGAAACACTAACTTTTGAGGTTCTTCTGATTTCTTTAAATCTGTTCTAGATCCGTGTTTTCCCTAAACTTTCAAATGCTTCTTTCAAAACTCTGCTTTTAAAACCTTTATCTTTTCCGATTTAGGGTTTTGGCAAGATATTTAGAAGTCTTTATGATCTTTAGCATGTTCTACTATGTTTCTTATGTTGTTCTTGTACTATGTTTCTTATGTTGATTCTTCTACTGTGTTTCTTTATGTTAAAGTCTTAAGTTCTTTCTTAGGGTTTTTGATTTTATTTTCTTTGTTGATATTTTTGCCTGATTCTCTTGTCTTTCACCTCTACACTCGATCGATGGCAAAAACCCTAAGATTTGGGGTTCATTCGAGTTCTGTTTTTATTTGCTATTTGATTTGTTTGTTCCTCATCTCCGAACTTGTTTGGTTTCAAAACCCTAATTTCTTTGGACCTATTTGAGTTTCTGAAGTTGTTTCATCTGTTTCTCGACTGAATTTAAAAATCTTTTGTTTCTTTATATGATTCTGAATCCCTGCTAAACTCTTCTAAGGTCTTTGTACTGGATCCTTTTTCATGCTATTTGATACTCTCTCCCTTCTTCATTGCTGAGTTACTAAAACTGACCTATGTGACTACCATGTTCCTATAGTCCACTACTTACTGATTTTGCAATTGCATGACACTTTTCTTTGTCCTAAATTCAGCCTCGCATGCCTAATACTTGTGTGCTCTTTATATATGCTGAGCTTCTCCTCTAAAATGACTTTCAATTTTTGACTGATTTCAGACCTCCTTGCGTAAGTCTGATTGATTCTTTCCTTGTTTTACTAATTTCCCTGTTTCTTGGTTCGATTTGAAAACTTTCTTTAGCCTTTTTGACTTGGTTTATTCATGAACCAGTAATTTTGAATCTCTGACTCCTTAATTTATTATGTACTACTTGATTCTTACCTTATTTGTTTAACCGTGTATTTCAAAGATCCTTCCCTTAATTAAACTCCTATGTATTTATCCATAATTGTCTACTTTGCACAAGATGCTTATTTGATCTCTTTCCTTAAATGATTTCGGTTCATTACCATTTAAGTTTGAACTCCTTAATTAAAGGAAGTTCTTCTACTGATTGATTTTAATTGGTACATGGTTATTTTCATGCCTTATTCTCTGTGTGTTTTCAAACTATAAATACCATGCTCTTTCATTGACACAGAGACACACGAACACTCTTAGTTTTCTGAACTCACACTCACATTCAAAAATCATTCTCTCTTGTTACTTGCACTGTGGCTTGTTTCCTCAAGTCCTACTAGTTGTTTTATTGTACATTGCCTCTTTGAAATTGGTATGTTCTGATTAAATTTCAGCATCACAACAATGTGTTTACTTTACATTATTCTGCCTTTCTTGTCTATCTATTGCTTGTGTTTAATTCAATATTCATCCCAAACCCCCCCGACTCCAATGTGTTTGATGCTAATGGTTTGCTTAAGGCATGAAAATACTAAGTAGTATTGTCTATGGCTCAAACTTGATTCCCCTGGAATCATAACCTCTATGTCACTATCATATGTTGTGTATTCTTGTTGATTTGTAAGAATAACAACACTCTCTATTGTTGTGCATGCCCAGAATTAGCTAAATGCTTAAGCACATAGGCTCTTTGCAACTTCCCTATTCCCCTGAACCCCTTTTGTGTACTTGTTTGTAGCTGTTTCCCTTTCCTTCACCCCTTTAGAACTCTGTTCCTCACTTGCACTCTTTCTTAGTCTTTAAGTTCTTCCCCCTTCCTGTGAGCCTTGCCTTGGGGACCCCTTGAGCTCCCTCTGAACTTGGACACTTGAGGGCTGGCACTTCCACATTGCACTTATCTCCATTCTAATAATGCAATTTGGGTGTGAGCATTGCCCGGAGTCCCATTGAGGGTCTTAGGGAACTTTAACACACTCAGATTGGAGAAAGGCTTTGGATCAATGGTCTTTGAGTTGGGTTTATCTTGTAACTCAGAGAGGAAGTCAGAATCAGGCTTCCTCTGATTGTACTTTTATTTATATTTGGATGTAATTTTATTTATTCTGGTTTGTAATAATTTGTACTAAACATTTGGGGCTGGTTAGTGAAAAAGGGTGGGTAACTATGTATGCAAAGGGTAGAAATCATGACTATAGGACTACTATATTCCTGATATTCAACTTCATATATAAATTATGTCTATAGGATTTTCTATATTTTTTTATTTCATATAGAAATCATGTCTATAGGATTTTGCATATTTAACTTGATATAGAAATTATGCCTATAGGATGTTCTGAATTCTGCATGTTCAAACTTCACTTAGAAATCATGTCTATAGGATTCTGCATATTTAACTTCATATAGAAATTATGCCTATAAAAATTTTCAATTCTGCATAAGGTTTAAAACAAGGTCCACATTTAGAAACCACGTCTATAAGGTTTTTAAGTCATCAACTTATAGAAAGCATGCCTATAGGATTTTCTAATAAAATGTGATTCGCCTCACTCAGTGTCAGATATAAAACCAGTAGTAATGGCCGCTATCATTTAAATTCTGCCTCTCTCTTTCAATAATATGAGTCCCTAACTTAGCAAGTTTAATGAGTATGCATTCAAACAGTTCATTTCGAGCCTTACTGTTTCATTGCTTTCTGAATCCAGTAGATACCATGCTTATAGGATCCTTGTACAATACTTAGGCAAGCCCTAGGGTAATAAATATAAACTGAATCTACTTCTATTAATAATTACAACGAGCAGGCATGCTTGATTCAGACTTCTTATCTGAGTTATGTGATAAGCTGAAACTATCTCAACAATTTCCTCTCACTCGTCTTTAATACCTTTTAAATCAGATCTAAACAGTATGTGTAAGTCATGCTAATTACGTGCTTCTTTGTTTAAGGAGGTATATCTGAGCCTCTGCTTGTTATATGCTTTCCCCAATTTGCAATACGTGTTTTGTATGTCGCCTTAGAGTTTTTTTCCTTTGAAGCTACAAATAAGCCTAATATCCCTCCCTTTTAGGATTAGTAGTCCTAAATGCCTCCGGAACTGATAGGATTAGGGCGGGTAATAACATGCAATAAGTAAACGAGACCAATCAGCGCTTTAAATACCTTAACGGGGTGGAAGGGTAGATATGGATATGATGACAACGTGATAATGTCACGTGTAGCCCCTCATTGAGGAGTGATTACCGGGCATTGTGTGGGGTGATCCATATTGTTAATAAACCTAGGACCCCCTTTCCCTTATTTCTTTTATCATTTCAACTCCTTCTTTAAAAAAACAGCTTTCTTTGCTATTCCAAACTTTGTTTGTTTGCAAACCATTATATTAAACCCCCTCTTATTTGAGCCTTATTTGTCTACATGTTAATTGCACCCCAAATTCATAATAATTGTCTGGCCAGAAATCACACTAGTGGATTCTGAGGGGTGCCTAACACCTTCCCCTTGGAATAATTTCAAGCCCTTACCCTAATCTCTGGTTATTCAAAATTAAACTCTTTTGGTGTCCTAATGCACCCTAATCATTAGGTGGTGACTCTTCAAACGCAAACCCAATTCCCAAAGGGAACGAGTTGTCCTTCCAAAATTCATAAACCCGATTTCGCTCTAGAAAAAGGGGCGTGACAAATACAAATATCGAACATAAGTAAAAACAAATGCAAAAAACTAAAAAATAATTTGGGTCTCTAAAAAGCACTTGCTTTAGTTGCTTGACCCTCTATCCGCCCCTGAGACTACTAAAACAATGAGTTGATTACTCGTCACTTAACTAAGGGTAATTGTCCATAAAAGTCATTTTTCTTTGTTTTATATCTCAAAAGTCATTCTATTTTTACTATCTTACATACAAGGTCACTCACTAAACTATTCAATATTTTTTTTAAAGCTAAACATTTTAAAAATAACAATGCAGCCAATTTTTTTTTGGACCTATTCCGAGACCCAATTCGCTATCCTCTATACCTATTGTTTTTAAAGTCTCATTAAAATTGTGTTCGTATACCATAACTCATTAGTTGCAGTTTTCTTTATGAGCAGTATTTTCTGTTAAGTGGTGTTGAGGAAGATCAAATATTTGGAGAAAATTATACACCTAATATAAGGTAAAGTTACTTTTGTTAGTAAACTGTATTTGTAAACTAATTCTGGAAAAGATAAAACAACATAAACAGAAATATAAACGAAATAAAAATTAATATAAGCCCATTGAATTCACAGTATTTCCTTAAGGAATTTAATCCCATCCTAGTACCCAAGGTTATGGATTATTTCCTCCCAGGATAGAACGAATTACACACTGGTGTAGTGGTACTTCAAACCACAATGTTTCAGCGAACACAAAGTTCGGTAGCAAATGAAACTTACTGTTGCTTTCTTTGAAGTTAAAACAATGCAGAAGATGGAGGAGAAACTCAGAAAATCATATGGAAATTCTGAGAGAATGGACCTTGTTTACCGTGAAAATGGTAATAACAATTAAATTTGATTTTGTGGTTCTAAAAATACGTGATCTATCATTATGCTAGTTGTTAGGTAATGGATTCTAAAGAAAGAGATTAGAAAGCAAGATTATAACTAGAAAATGATATGATAGTCAGACCAAAGGGCTGGAGATCGGGGCCTCCAGCCGTCGTATCGAATGGCCGGCTTGGAGTAATCGAGGGAGGATTAGCACTTGTGAGAGCTACGGTGGTGGCTCTTTATGATCAATGATAAGCAATAAATAGAACTCAATGAATGTAAGTAATAAATGGAAGCAATGAGATCAAGAGAATATGTTAGAGAGCAGAGAGAATGTTCTTGTGTATTGAATATTGAACATCAGATGGTTACAAAATGACAAGGATCCCCTTTATATATGAGGGGGAATCTCAACATAGTACAAATATATTTATTACAAAGGTATAGAGCTGGTACAACTAGTTAATGTCATAATGCGGGCTTAGACTAGCCTGACAGACTTAGTTGGCTCTAGTTACGCACCTTGGGAACTTCCCACTTTTTCACCGTAACCGCTGATCTATGTTGCCTCGAGGTCGGGTGTCAATTTCCCTAGAGGGGTGAATCTCGACCATAGTCTTGAACCTTTGAAATGTGCTTATGAGGCATCAGAACGACGGAAAATTGGACCCTCTAATTTTACCGTATACAGATAGTCCCCGCGTTTCTTAAAGTGGAACGATAAGAAATGACTTCGATATCCATCTCTTCAATTTTCTCGTGATGATGTCATACTTATGACGTGAGCATTTGTGATAACCGAGGCATCCCGTCGGTTCATCTTTCCAGAATTATTCAATGCACTGCCGATTCTTATTTTTCAAAGCAATAATGTCGCTATAGGTTCAGCTCCCAAAAATGCATTGATTTCGCCTGCCAATACGTCTTTCAAATACATTGATGGCGCCGTTGGTTATGCTGCCACCCTTTCTATAAATGGGAGCCTCCTGGAACCACTTGTTCATTCAAATGTTCTTCAACAATCTTTCACCCCTTTCTTCTCTTCATCCTCATCCATTGTTATTTCTCATATTTGAGGCCTGTGGCCTTAAGGTTACATGGCGGCGTTCTCATAAGTTATGCCACGGCCCTTTTCCAGGGCCTTTCCTTACCGAGCAATGTTGTACTGATTTGTTGTTGTTGTTGTTATTGACCCGAAGTGATGAGAGATACATCTCAAATTATCCTTGCATTAGAGGATACGAGAACTATGAACTTCTACTCATCTCTCCTGACTACCCGGTGCGGTGCCTCACTCCTTTTGCTTTCCGTGGAGTGAGGTGGTACTATCTACTAACTGTTGCATCCCACACCGATGTAACGTCTCAAGAAATGGCTTCACAATAGTAGTGCCGGTGAAATCATACTAGCCATATTTTTCACCTAGCCACTTCTTCATCCCTTTCTGCTTATTCTGTGTCACATTTCTCTTCTCCATCTTCTCACTTTCCTCTTCTTCATCTTCTCCCTTGAAGATGTTGTTTTGGAAGATCGAGACGAGGCCCTCAAGGAGGTGGTGCTCGAAGATACTGCCGCCGAGGATGCACCCCCGAGGATAGATTAGACTCTTGGATTTTATTATATATGTATATCTTTTTTTTGCTTCTATGTAAGGACCCCTCGTGGGCTTTTGTAATCATATGTAAGGACCCTTAGTGGGTTGTTGTAATCATGTGCTTATGAATACAAATATGTTTCTTCAATTTGTCTCTGATTTATGTTATATTTCTTTTTATCTGCGTTTGTGGAGAATCTGAATGCATGACTCCACCAATTGGTGCAAATATCAAGCCCGGGTGCAAGTATTTCTTATGTCTCTTGATTGATTAACACAATTCCACATAGAACCCTTTACCGTTCCTCGGACCAAGCCCAGATTAGATCAATAAAATTAGGTCATCGGAATCCCCGACTTCGAGTTGAATGAGAGTAGGGTTTCGAACTTTCAGTACGAGCCTTAGCCTTTTAGACCATGCGATATCCCTTAATGGGGGGTTTCACTCGGATGCCTGAGAATAAAAATAGCCTTTAGGCTTTCGAGCACAGTCCCCGAGTGGGGGTTCGCTAAAGCTCGGGCTACCTGGAGACATGTTTTGAACTTAGTGTAGATAGCCTTAAGGCTTTGAAGATAGATCCCGGATGAGGGCTTACCCGGGTTTAGATGGTACCTCGAGGCCAAGCCCATATGAGTAGGTTTTTAGATCTTATCTTCTTTTTGAGAGAGGTCTTCGAGATCGGGTATCATCTCGAGTCTCATAATGATATTAATGTCTCCTTAGAGCCTATCTTCTTTTTGGTGGAGGTCCTCGAGATGGGGTACCATTTCGGGACTTGCAATGATGCCAATGGCTTCCTGGAGCATATCTTCTTTTTGGTGGAGGTCCTCGAGATCGGGTACCATCCCAGGACTTGTAGTGATGCCAATGGCTTCCTGGAGCGTATCTTATTTTTGGTGGAGGTCCTCGAGATCGGGTACCATCTCAGGTCTCATAATGATATTAATGGATCCTTAGATCCTATCTTATTTTTAGTAAAGGTCCTCGAGATCGGGTACCATCTCGGGACATGTAACGATGCCAATGGCTTCCTAGAGCCTATCTTTTTTTTGGCAAAGGTCCCCGAGATCGGTACCATCTCGAGGCCTGTAATGAAATTGATGGCTCCTTAGAGCCTTTCTTCTTTTTGGTGGGGGCCTTCGAGATCGGGTACCATCTCAAGCCTTGGTTGATGCGGGGGTCTCTGACCCCAAAACGTCGTATGGCGGCGTCAAGTGTATGACATGGTTATGAAATGATCGAGGCAATCCCACCGGCACATATTTCCAAATCGATAAAAGCTTTATCCAGTATTTTTAATCGGCCTTTGAGGCAGGCAGGTAGTCGCCGCTTTTTCCATATATAGGGTTGTCTTCGTCCTTTTGGAGATTCCGCTATTCTAAGTAGTTATCCTCTTTTATTAAGTTCTCCTTTCATGTGTTAGGTCTTGCACCATTTCAATTTTGATGCCCTTGCTCAAATTCCTGCTCCAATCCCCTAGTTTTACTACAGTCATGGCAGCCACGTCAAGGTCCGCTTGGCAAGGAGAAGGGAGTTCCGTCTCTGGGCATTTTTTTTCGAGGGGGGATCTTCTTGAGTTGGAGATTAAGGATTGTGTATGGGGGGAAGAGGTAGTACTGCGAGTACCTTTCCCAGAGGAGAGCATCATGGACCATGTCGAGGGGTTTTTGAACGTGTACACGCACCCTATACCCTAGGCCCCCTTGATAGGGTTGTGCTCGACTTCTGTCAAAAATACCAGGTTACCTTGGCATAGATTCATCCGTCATTTTGGCATATAGTATTGATGATGAGGTTCTTTGCAGAGAAAGCAGGGCTTGAATTCACTCTTAGCCATCTGATCAGGCTGTATCAGCCTTTTCACCATCGAGGTCTGCTAACTCTACGATAATGATCCATTACACCTTTTGTTGTTAATGATGAAGAAGACGGATATCGGGGGTAGATGAGCCAATTCGTCCGAGTACGAACTGTCGATATTATCCATGTGGAGTTTCTGCCATTTCCTGAGGAATGGAATTTTACTCGTATGTGGTACACTCGTGCCTTCGTAGTTTTGTTTATGGTGAAGGCGGGCTCCGTAAATACGCCTTCCTTTCCTTTTCTATAGCGATTTCATGGATGCTGGGTGAGGTTCCTGATCTGCCGGATTGGGTTCGAAAGTTGGCGACCCACTCGAGCTACAACGAGCGTAAGTGGCGAGCTTTATCTAAGGATAGGTGGTAGGCAAAACACCACGGTACGTGCTATATGATTTTCTCCCCCTCTTTTTTTCTTGGAAGGGCGCTTTTTCTTTCTGCAGACTAACTCTGTCATTGTAGGCACTGGGGAGTCCTTTAAAGCGAGGTCGTGCCCTCTATGAGAGGGAGAGAGACCGTCGTCCTCAGGACCGAGGGATGATAATAATAACAGTAAGCAGAAAAGGCCTTTGCAGGATGACAGTGATTATAGCAAGACGAGTCTAACCCGGAGGCTTAGAGAGGGCATATTAGCCGAACCTGCAGCACCCGAGGTCTCTAGCTATAGAGAAACGGTCCCTCAGCCGCTGCCATCTTCCTTTATCGTCGAAGATGCTTCGAGGAGCGAGGGTTTTTTGCCGTTGGCTTCTTCTGCTGTCGAAGGAACTTCAAGGGATGTTCGACGCCAAGGGGCGCATATATCGGGCCACCTTGTCCCAAACTAGGGTGGTTCTACCGGGGTAGATAGAGCCAGACCAGTAGATGTACGCTCAAATCTTAAGGAAGCTCAGCGGTTTTACTCGGAGGTATGTTAGGGCCGTTCGTACTGGTTTTATAGTGTTGTAATTTTCACTTTCTTACCATGTTTCTCTTCCACAGGCTTTTAATAAACTCAAATCTGAGCTGCTTTGTCGTGAGGCCATATTGCGAAAAGCCATAGATGGGGAGAAATCCCTAAGGCTTCTTTGCAATGAAAGGGAAGACAAGTTGGCACACTTGCTGTATGAGGCTAGTCGCAGTCTGAACTACGAAATCTACCTCAAGGAACAGGTAGCCTCTGTTTCAAGGGACGCGCAATTCTTCTTTTATCCTCCGAGGATAATGTTTCGTTTACTTTAGCTGTAAAAAAAGACGGAGGATCTGGAACGCCTTTGGAACGAAGTTGGTCAAGCCAAGTTCGAGCGCGATGGGCTAAAGGCTCGGGTGGACACCCAGATATCAGCTAAGAAGGATGCTTTGGCCAAAGCTTCCACCTTCGAAGTGCAACTTTACAACCCTCATGAGAACATCTTGGTTCCAAAGGACATGATTCCTCGGCTCAAGTCCGAGCACGTAAAGGTCAAGGCCGAAGTCGTTACAATCCAAACCAAGGCTGATAAAAAGGTGGCTGTCTATTTGAAAGATGTTGCCGATGCTCGTGCTGAGCTAAGGAGGGCTCTCGACCAGGATAGTAGGAATAAAGAGTACATGAGGTGTAAATCTCGGAGGGAAACCATCGAGGAAATTCATCCCAAGGCCTTCGATCTCTCGGAAGAGATAAAGTAGGCAGAGGCGGAAGAATATGATGCTAAGTTCCTTCTGTCTGATGGCAAAGATAGCGAGAAAGAGGCCGACGGGCCATAGTCCCCGAGGGGGGACGTAGATTAGGCCTTCCTTCTCTGCGTATAGTGCTTTCAAAGAACACTTGTAAATGGAGCTTGTATTTTTCGCATACATGTATAAGAGGAAGCCTTGCGGTTTTATTTTTCATGCATTCCTCTTTACTTTGATTTTATCCAGATGAACTGGTCTTCGAGTTAAAAGGAACCCTCAGATTCATGTTATGGCCATGGGGCTCATTGGGCTGGCCCGTAGGCTCTTACGCGCTTGTTCAGTACCACCTTTTAGTATAAGCCGATGTTTGAGCTCTTATGTTTTTGCTCTTAGGCATATTTAATTAACTATTTTGGGTTCAGTCTCCGAGTCGGGTTTTGACTTGAGATCATTCGACCCTCAAGTTTTTGAATTTAAAGCTGTCCCTTTAGGCTCTTACGCGTTGGGTCGGTACAACCTCTTATATGGGCTGGCGGCAGTGGCTCTTACGCATTGGGTCGGTACGACCTTTTATATAGGCTTGCGATAGTGGCTCTTACACATTGGGTTGATACGACCTCTTATATGGGCTGGCGACAGTGGCTCTTACGCATTAGGTCGGTACGACCTCTTATATAGGCTTTATTTTTCCTTTGTTAAGGACTTTTTGAAATTGTGTTTGCCTGACTCTTCGACGATTCAATAAAAACCTCGATTGTGAGTCGTTATATGGCAATGATCGAGCACCTCGGAAAGTTTGGCTCGGTGGCTGAGTATCTCGAAGCCTTATAGTTTGGAGCTAACATGGTCGAAGCTCTTTTGCCTATGTCGACGGTAGCCTGTTTAACTAGTTCTTTTTGAAGTATTTTCGAAGTAATTTAAGGCCTGTGATTTTATAGCGACGCTCGGGCATCCCCGAGTCGTGTTAGTTTGGCTATTATATCCTTGTGACCGTATTCATTTGTGTTTGGCCGAAGCTTTTTAGTCCCCGAGTGTAGTAATTTTGGCGTCTATATCGAGGGTATGCCTTTTAAGTGTCTTACAAGTTCGATATATAGCCTTAACTTTAAGATCGGGATTATGCCTTCAGTAAGGTCTTACAAATTTTACATGCCTTTGAGGTATTATAGTTTTGTTTACTTGGTACAAGTATGGTTCATGCCTTGCTTGTGGTCTTATAGATAATGTTGTTGCTCACTTGGTACAAGTGTGGTTCATGCCTTGCTTGTGGTCGTGCAGATATTGCTGTTGCCTTATATAGGACTTACGAGACTGAGGCTGCCCGCACGTGGTCTTATGGCCTCGGGTTTTGATAAGTCGATGGGGGTGGCGATTGGCGGCAGTCCTCAAGTCATCGAGGGTTTCTTGGCTCTGGAGCCATTACTTTTAAACTTGGTATTGCCTCGTTGAGGGCTTACGATTTCAAAGTTTCCGACCCAGAGGTCATGTCGCCTTGGGTTTTTGACGCCAGTCCCCGAGTGTTCGGGACCTTTTTGGCCCTGGAGTTGTTTTGTGATCTTGTTGTTGCCTCATTGAGGGCTTTCGAGTTTGAAGCTCTGACCCGGGGGTCGCATTGTTTTGAGTTGTTGATGCCAGTCACCGAGTGTTCGGGACGCTTGTGACAGAAGAGCCATTTTTGCAAAAATACCGAGCTTTTTTGAAACGAAAAATGCTTTTGGAAAGTATTCTTTGATTACTTGGTACAAGTATACGCGTTTTTGTTGTTACGGTCTTGGTTGTTCTATGCGGACACGGTTCGTTCGACCGTTTGGCCCGGTACATCATTTTCCTATCGAGACCCCACTTAGTGCATCTTGGCTTCTCCGAGATCCCATTTAGTGCATCTTGGCTTCTCCAAGTAGGTGACCTTCCTGGGGATGCCCCCTAGTATTTGAGGTTGATTACAAAAAAAGCCTTGAATACTTGTTGGGCCTTCCTTAGGTAGCATACAGATGTTGCCTCGTTAAAAACCTTGCTGGTAAAACCATTTTCGGGATAAAAACTAATTCAAAGGAAAAGAGTGCAATGTATGCTTTGAAACCTTAAGGTCATCGAGTTGGATAGCGTGTCGGTTGTCTCAGTTAGACACCTGTATAAAGGTTATTGTGAAGTGTGAATTAAAAGGGAGATGGTTATACCTTGGTGATGGCGCTTTGAGCCTCGGTACACCTTCAGTATTTGCTATGAGGACACAGTACGGTCCTTTATTTGTTCATTCTAGCATGCTCGAGAATATGTCTCGCGGTTTCTATTTAACTGTATGTTTATCCTTAGCTCCTTTGATGGTGGAGATATTGGTGTTTTGGGTTGTGCCGGCCAAATTATCTGGTAGGGTGGTTTCCCCTTTCGCTATTTCGCTCGCCGTATTGAACCCGTTGAGGACTAGTGAGGTGATCATAATTTGGCCGAGCTAACTGGATTCACAAATACATATTTAATTTGAAATGTATTCACAAGAAAAGAAGTTACTAGTGCGTCGTTATGGGGCTGAGATAGAGCCTCGAGTTCGCTTTTCCCTGGTGAGGGATGTTTTTGTTCTCCTGACCGCGGGTTCTTGCAGGGCACCGACACCTAAAATGATCGTATGGATGATATGGTGCATCTCATCTGCTTCGTTCTTTTTGTTCGCCTCTCTTTTCCAAAACTTATTTTTGGCTCGATCGCTGAGAAATTCACGGAAGTGACCTTTACTAAGTAGTCGAGCCACTTCTTCCCGGAGTTGTCGGCAGTCCTCGGTCCTGTGATCGTTTGTGCCATGAATTTCACATGTTAAGTTATGGTTCCTTTGCGAATGATCTGACTGTACAGGCCTCGTCGACCTGCCATCACTGATCTTACTGATGGCGAACACAATATCTAAAATATCAACGTTGAAGTTGTATTCTAACAAGCGGGGTGCCTCCACCGGCTCTGCGTGCCTATCGAACCCGGCTCTACTGATGAGTCCCCGAGGGTTCTGCCCTCGGTCCATTCTTCGATCACCGGGGTAAGTTACATTTCGGGGTGTTCCTCCTGTCTTTGATGTACATTTAGTACCTTTCTTTGTTTGGCTTTGGCTCCTTCGCCAGAAGACTTCTTGGGTATACCGAGCCCGAGGGGGCTCCTAATTGGTCATCCTCGACCCTGATTTTTGATTGATATCAGTTGTGAACGTACGACCAGGTCATGGCAGGGTATTCAACCAGATTCTTTTTCAGCTGCTTTGAAGCCACTGAGATTCGTTCATTCAGACCTTGAGTGAATGCATGCACTGCCCAGTCGTCGAAGACTGGATGTAGTTCCATTCA
Organism: Nicotiana sylvestris; assembly: GCF_000393655.2. Taxonomy (NCBI): domain Eukaryota; kingdom Viridiplantae; phylum Streptophyta; class Magnoliopsida; order Solanales; family Solanaceae; genus Nicotiana; species Nicotiana sylvestris. The sequence goes on from NC_091066.1 coordinate 65,799,106, forward strand.
TTCAATTTGAAAGTCGGATACGAACTCTAGCAACATCTCATTCTCCCTTTGCTTTATCTTGAAGATGTCAGATTTCCTTGTTGCTACTTTGATGGCACCGACATGTGCCTTTATGAAAGAATCTGCCAGCATGGCAAATGAGTCTATAGAGTTAGGAGCTATGTTGTGATAGAACATCATGGCCCCTTACGAGAGAGTTTCCCCGAACATTTTTAGCAGGACAGACTCGATCTCGTCGTCCCTTGGGTCGTTGCCCTTCACTGCGCAAGTGTAGGCAGTGACATGCTCGTTGGGGTCTGAGGTTCCATTGTACTTCGGAAGATCGGGCATTCTGAACTTCTTTGGAATGGGTTTTGGGGTCGCTTCCAACGGGAATGACTTTTGCACAAACTTCTTCGAATCTACACCTTTTAGAATTGAGGGTACGCCTGGAATTTGATCGACCCTAGTATTGTAGGTCTCTACCTTCTTGTCGTTGGCTTATATCTTCTTCTCGCCCGAGTCAAACCTCTTTGTGAGGTCCTCGATCATCTTTACGCTGGCGGGGTCGACTGTTGACCCGTTGTTGCTACCTCTCTGGTACTTGTTCGGCTGGGGGAGCCGTCCCTGGTGCTACCGTGTTGAGAGTTTTCTGGTGACTTTGTAGCTGAGCAATCTCCAACTATTGTTCCTATAACATTTCAAAAATAACATGAAGGTTAACCTCCCGTTCTTCCCTAGTTGGGATTTTTTGAGCTTCTTGTTGGTGTCCTTGGTGCACGCTCCTATAAGTGTGGGAGCTTATATCGACATGTTGGGCATCGCGTGAGACTGCATCCACGGAAAATGGTTCTGGTGCATTCTCGGGGTTTCGTGGTGGTTCTAAAAATACGTGATCGATCATTATGCTAGTTGTTAGGCAATGGATTCTAAAGAAAGAGATTAGAAAGCAAGATTATAACTAGAAAATGATACGATAGTTAGACCAAACGGCTGGAGATCGGGGCCTCGAGCAGTTGTATCGAATGGACGGCTTGGAGTAATCGAGGGAGGATTAGCACTTATGAGAGCTACGGTGGTGGCTCTTTATGATCAACGATAAGCAATAAATGATGAACAATAAATAGAACTTAATGAATGTAAGTAATAAATGGAAGCAATGAGATCAAGAGAATATGTTAGAGAGCAGAGAGAATGTTTTTGTGTATTGAATATTGAGCATCAGATGGTTACAAAATGACAAGGATCCCCTTTATATATGAGGGGGGAATCCCAACATAGTACAAATACATTTATTACAAAGATATGGAGCTGATACAACTAGTTAATGTCATAATGCGGGCATACACTAGCCTAACAAACTTTGTTGGCTCTAGCTATGCGCCTTGAGAAATTCCATCCTTTTCACCGTAAACGCTGATCTATGCTTCCTCGAGGTTGGGTGTCAATTGCACCCGGGGGTGAATCTCGACCATAGTCTTGAACCTTTGAAATGTGCTTACGAGGCATCGCAATGACGAACAATTTGACCCTCCGATTTACCGTATACAGACTTGTATTTATAGCCAATTTTGGGCTGAAATCTGAAGAGGTGCAACTCTTCAGAATGATTGTTTAAGCAATACGGCCATAGCATAAATGCCATAACATAAATGGCTATTTACTCTACTATTAAGAGGGAAAATTGAAGAGGGTAGTTGGTTTTCTGTTACAAAAACAGAAAATGGAAAATTGGAAATGGTTAGATTTTAATATTAATATTCTTCGCTTTAATATTAATATTTTGTTATTAAAACGGATATTTAATAACATTTCTGTTAATATTTACTATTAACAAACAAATTTGGTCCAAAATATTAATCAATCAATCGATCATTTGACCAAATCTAAATCTGAATCCGAATTCGAATTTGAATCTGTATCCGAATCCGAATCTGAAGCCAAAGCCGAGCCGAGCCGAGCGACGACGACGATGATGGTGCAAGGCTTGCCTTCTTCTCAACTCTTTAAGAGCTAGAAGAAGATCAATTGCTTATATACCCATTAAAAACCTCTTCCTCTTCCAATATGGGACAATATTCCTTCATCAAGGGGGAAACTTAAAATTTCACTTAAAAATTTCATTTCCTTCCATTTCCCATTCACCATCACTTAAGCATTTAATATACTTAAAACCCTAACAATCCCCTACATGAATGGAAAATGGCAATATCACGGAAATATACATGAAAAACTATGTGATTCGCAAGCAAGGATTAATTGCATCTGGATAAGTAAGTTTCCCGTAGTAAACTTATATCGGATATACTCGTTCAATCGATAGATTTGATATCTTTGAACCATCGAACTTTGGTGTATACCTAGACAATCATAAGTCACACAACCAACCCTTAACCATCTTTGGTTCTCATTGTTGTGTTCGTTTCAGCCATGAACACCGCCTGGTTTCCTAAGCGCGTAGAGAACTGGCCTTACAAAATTCTCCTTGAAGGGGCTAACACTTCACACATACATAGGTGATTCCTAAACGTGTCATCTCGTAGATACACTATTTGATATACCCCGTATCAAAAAATGAATTTATTAAAAATTCTTAATGCTTTATCCTTGGTACTGAACATTGTCTCATCACGAGAATGGACCAAAATTTTAGTTGGCAATGTTGAATCGTCATTAATCACTTTTTTTGATATATTTGAACCTAGATCTTGGGATCTCCAGTCTTCTAGGTAGAGTTACCGCCACTATTACTTATTCTCGGCCATAGTCCCATTCCCCTTGATGATTTCTCAACTACCTCTCTAGTTAGGCATTTTGTAAGCGGACACGATACATTATCACTTGACTTTATATAGTCAATCATGATAATTCCTTTAGAGAGTAATTTCCTAACGGTTTTATGTTTTCGTCGTATATGACGAGATTTACCGTTATACATAACGCTCCCAACCCTTTCAATTGCTGCTTGACTATCATAATGTATGCATATTAGTGCCAACGGTTTAGGCCAAAATGGAATGTCTTCCAAGAAATTCCAGAGCCATTCAACTTCTTCACTGGCTTTATCTAAGGCTATGAATTCAACCTCCATTGTAGAGAAGACAATACAAGTTTGTTTGGACGACTTTCATGATACCGCTCCTCCACCAATTGTGAATAAATATCCACTTGTGGACTTAGAATCAGTTGAATCGGTGATTCAATTTGCATCACAATATCCCTCAATCATTTCAGGATATTTAATGTAGTGCAAAGCAAAGCCCTGGGTATGTTCTAAATATCCCAAAACTCGTTTCATTGCCATCCAATGAGATTAACCTGGATTGCTCGTATATCGACTCAATTTACTTATAGCACAAGCTATATCTGGTCGTGTACAATTCATGATGTACATTAAGCATACCAACACATGAGCATAATCCAATTGTGATATGTTTTGGCCTTTGTTCTTTGATAATGCAAGATTCACGTCAATTGGAGTCTTTGCAACTTTAAAGCGTAAATGCTTGAATTTTTCAAGTATTGTCTTAATATAATGAGATCGTGACAATTCCAGAGAAGTCATATGGATCTTAATTCCCAGAATTAAATCAGCAACTCCCAAGTCTTTCATATCAAACTTGCCAGTTAGCATACGCTTAGTCGCATTTATGTTGGCAATGTCATTACTCATTATCAACATATCATCCACATCTAAGCAAACAATGACTATGTGTTTGGAACATTTTTAATGTACACACATTTATCATATTCATTTATTTTAAAACCATTTAACAACATTATTTGGTCAAATTTTGTATGGCATTGTTTGGGTGCTTGTTTTAGTCCATAAAGGGACTTCACAAGTCTGCATACTTTCTTTTCTTTACCTGGAACCACAAACCCTTCAAGTTGTTCCATGTAGATTTTATCCTCCAACTCTCCATTTAATAAAGTTGTCTTAACATCCATTTGATGAATTTCAAGACTATAAACTACAGCTAATGCTACTAACATTTGTATGGACGTAATTCTTGTAACTAGAGAGTATGTATCAAAATAGTCAAGACCTTCTCGTTGTCTATACTCTTTGACCACAAGTCTTGTCTTATATTTGTCAATAGTGCCATCATCTTTCATTTTCCTCTTAAAGATCCATTTAGAACCCAACAGTTTATTTCCAAGAGGAAGATCAACCAATACGCATATATGGGTTGTTCAATATGGATTCTATTTCACTATTGACTGCCTCTTTTCAAAACAATAATTCCGAAGAAGACATAGCTTCTTTAAATGTTTGAGGCTCTTTCTCCAATAAGAAAGTCACAAAAGCTGGTCCAAATGAAGTAGACATTCTTTGACGTTTACTACGTCTTGGATCCTCCTAATTAAATATACTTTCTTTTGGTTCTCCCGAGGTTGTTTAGATCCTTCACCAATCGACTCACATTCCTTTTTTAAGGATATATATTTTCAAAGAACTCAACATTATCTAATTCTATAACCGTATTATTATGAATGTCGGGATTTTCTGATTTATGAACCAGAAATCGATATGTTTTACTATTAGTTGCATATCCTATGAAAACACAATAAACGGTTTTCAGTCCTATTTTTGCCTTTTTGAGTTTAGGAACTTGCACTTTTTCCAAACACCACCGCACTTTAAAATAATTCAAGTTGGGCTTCCTTCCTTTTCATTTTTTATATGGAATGGATTGTGTTTTCCTATGTGGTACTTTATTTAGTATTCGGTTAGCTGTAAGAATGGCTTCCTCACAAGTTCTATGGCAAACCAGAACTTATGAACAATGCGTTCATCATCTCCTTTAATGAACAATTCTTTCTTTCCGCAATCCCATTGGATTGGGGAGTGTAAAGGGCTGTTGTTTGATGAATAGTTCCGTATTCTAAACATATTTGTTCAAAAGGAGATTCATATTCACCACCCCTATCACTTCTTATCATTTTGATTTTCTTGTTAAGTTGCGTTTCAACTTCATTTTTGTATTGCTTGAATGCGTCTATTACTTCATCTTTACTATTAAGTAAGTAAATATAGCAATATCGAGTACTATTGTCAATAAAAGTTATGAAATACTTCTTTTCACACTAAGTCTAAAGCTGCACGCATGTACATCAGCCACACTAAGGGGAAAATATGCAAAGATATGTGTGGAACTGCCATTGTAGCAGCCAGTACAAAATCATATAATGGTTGGGCATCAAAAACAAGCTATCCTATATGAGGGAGAAAGTATACTCTGCAAAGCCTGTAGAAGGATTGGGTATATGTGCCATAATTATTCCTACTCTATCAATCAATCAAACAAAGGGGAGAACAACCATAATTGGAGATACCTCAACTCGTGCAAATAGTAGCTCAAGAGTGGCAGACGGTTTCCTTCTCAGAAAAACCAAGGTTAAATTGTCCAAGCAATCCAATAACATTGCAAGCTCATCAAAGGCTCCAGGTATTAATGTCCTCATTTATGATGCTTCCACTGGTAAGTATCTCAACATATAACATTTGAAATATGTTAACAAACAACACCTTGTAGCACCTACAATGACTCAAATAAAATCCAGTCCACAACTTCTTTTAACAATCAAAATAATTACAAAGTTTTGATTGAAAAACCACTTCATGATGGTAGGAGCAGTATTGACAAGCTACACGAAGAGCACATGGTTTTGGATAAAAAAGAAAATAAAAATGCTAAAGACACTAAATGGTATTGACTTCATGTCGCAAATATCTGTATGAATTGAGTCTAAAGGATTTGAATTCCTTTCAACTGACTTAAAAGGTGTTTAACATACTTAGATTCCACACATATTTGACATTTTAATTTGTCGCATTCAAATTTAGGCAATTGTACGCGGCGAAATCTGAAGACTTGATTTCTCGCTCTCAAATCACTTTGCAAGAATTCCTCAAGACCCCGGGGACAGGAAGCCATGGCCGAGTTCCCGACCTCGGGGCTCGCCGAGGCGCAACTCAAAGAAGATGGAGATCAAAGCCAGTACAGAGGGGGAAGTTCCTAAGGCACACAGCTAAGTCTGACAGCGTCGGTCTATCCAGAGCCCATGCTGAGGCATTGCATCAAGCCATCCCATCTCCATACTTTGTAATTAATGCCCACGTACTTGTAGCCGAGTTCCCCTCCTATATAAAGGGGACTCGCACTACATTGTAAGGGGATGATGTTGCTCCATTTTCTTTACAAGTGCAATAATATCTCTCTCTCTCTCTTTTCTTTCTAACTTGCTTGTTCTCACTGGCCCGAGGCCACCTTTATATCATCGTTCTCTTACTTGTTGTTCATTATATATCTCAGTATTGGCCGTAAAGAGCCTTGTTTAATTATATCCTTTGTTGTTATCCCATTACCGATTATCCCCAATAGCTCGAACTTGACCTTGACAACGACCTTGAGGTCCCCCATCGATCAGACCTATACCCAGGCAGCAGGCCTTTCGGTTCGATTACTATCTCGTTTTAGCTCGCATCTCATCATTAAACTCCATATTATTAGCATCAACCGCTCTAACAACCAACTCGGGAATAGATCACGTATTTTTAGAATCCCATTTAAAAATTTAATTGCTGTTACCATTTTCATGGTAAACAGTTTGGTGCCCACCGTGGGGTTAAAAATAATAGTGATTATTTTCTTGATAGTTCCATTGCACAAACACACGCTATCTTTCTCACTTTTTCTTGTCCAAGATCCTTTGATTTCAGGTCAATATGTCTGGTTCGGTAAATAGAGTCGAGAATGAGAACCTCAAAAACCATGGGAAAAATGGCGTGGCTATCCTGGCCACCGGAGCACCACCACAGAATCCCGATAACGCGCTCGGACCGATTCTAGCTGATGCGGATTCACAGAACGCACGACAAGTCGACGAAACTTCTCACACCGACAGGAGCATATGACACAGCGATCGAAACGAAGCCCAACAAACCCAAGCTTGGGAAACACGGGAAGTTAGCCTTCACGATATTGTTGACATGTTGCAGGAACAGCAGTTGGCTATCGCTCAACTACAGAGCCATCTGAAGACTCCCAGCACAGTAGTGCCGGAAATAGCTCCCTATGCCAAACGAGTACCCGAAGGATTAAGCAGCAACAGATCGATAACAGACCCCGCCATAGTGAAGATGCTTGGGGATCTCTCTAAAAGGATCAAGTCAGGTTCGTGGAGGTTCATGCAGCAATTGTCCCCCGGGGAAGCGGTCCCGGAACCCTCTTCACAGAAATCTGGAATTGCAGAACTCCCTAGGTGCGATAGTACCTTGGATCCCGACGAGCTCACCACCGCTTACACGTGTGCAGAATAGGGCAGCGACCTTTAAGATGATGAGTTTGAGCTCATCTCGTTGAAAAAGTTTGGGGAAACACTCTCGAAAGAAACCATGATGTGGCGTCACAGCCTAGCACCTGACCTCACAAACTCGCTTACCATAACAACAGATTTCTCCGCAGAAGCACACGCCAATGCCATCGAAGCAGTAACGAAAGAGCCCGACACATCTGAGGCCGAACAAAGAGAGAATGAAATACCACATGAAGTCGTGCCTCATTCACTAATAGGACGAATGAGATCGCTCCCGATTTCGGATGACTGGGCAATACAGGCATTCGCCCGAAATTTAAATGAAGCATACTCGATGACTCCAGGTCATTTCAAATGAAGCTTGATCAGATACCCAGCCGAGATCTGGTCGGATATTCGTACCCGACACCGGCCACGAATCTGGGTCGTAGACAACCGTTCAGGAACCTCTACGGGCTCGGTATACCCAAGAAGGCTCCCGACAAAGAAACTAATTCCAAATAGATGGAGGTACCATACATGTACCGCGGATGGGAGGAACTCAACAAAATGCAACCTACCTGGCAACGGTAGGGAAATAGCTCGAGGGCAACATCCTCAAGGAACCTTCAGTAGAACCAGATCTAATAAGGCACAACTGGCAGAGGAACCCCGGCCGACAGAGTACGATTTCAACATTGCAATACCAAAAATTGTGATCACCATAAGCGAAACCAGGGAGCGGAACAATTCAGGCCTATTCGACTAAGACCCCTTCAAAAGAACCATAACCCGATGGGGGTACCGTAGGGCGCGCACGGCCATGAGATAAAAAATGGCCACTAGCTTAGAAGGACGATAGCCATGCTACTCAATAAAAATCACTGCCGAGTACCATCAAGCGGTCAGGCTCGAGTCCAGCCCCAAGGGAGGAGGTAACTGGGAAGGATGAAGCGAACAGCCACGATGTATTACCACAACAGGGAAGGAGCGGCGACACCTTCCGAGGACTCATAAAATGGAAAGTAAAAATGTTCACCGTCTGGGAAAAATGGGTCCAGGGAAATATTCCGGAGGACACTCTTAGATCCAGGAAAAAGGACACCGAGATTCCGCTTCGGCATCACACTGACGCATTGCTAACCCTCTCCCTCATTTGATCTATTTCAAATAAAACATGTGTTCATGAATTCAGGTGTTTCGATCACGTACAACAATGATGTCGGACCAACGTCAATGGGGAGGTCCGAAATAACGGACCAAATTGCTACCGCATCCCGAATCCCTAGCGAATTCCAAATGACAATCGCCATAAAGACCATTCTCTTGATACAACCCGTCTGTGCTCGGGTTGGGACGTCGAGCTCTATACTATTACAAGTGGCGCAAAGCATAAACATCTTATTCAGACGACCACCGACACACCACCATGGAACAACGTCAGCCCATTTCACCGAAAGAATGGAATCCCTCACAAAGGGCAGAACTAAAATAGGCCGACAAAGAGCAATACATGACGAGAGGAAATTCTTTACCATATGGTGCGTCGCCGGCATCAATGCCCTCACCCTTGGAAGGATCAAAGGGTAAGCAAACCACATCTTCAGCCAAGCCTGATAAGACAAAACGGAGGACTGTACCGGGACTCATGCCTCGAAAGGGTAGGAACATACCAAATCTCAAACTGTCGCCTACACATCCCGCGGTGAGGAAGAACTGCTTTACTCCCTTGTTATTTTTTCACTAACCTGTATGCAGACAACTGGCCAGGACATTCGGAAGTTCAAACTGCACCCGGAGATCTCTAGGTTTTTAAAAAGAGGGGGTGAGCGGGGGGGGGGGGGGAGGGGGCGCCGCACTTTTCCCCTCAATCTAACTTCTGCCCCAAAGAGGGCCTCATCAGCAAGATTATTAGCGGAGCAACGTACCCTTAGAGGAGGATCCGATAAGGTCGCAAGCCTTCTTCTACGGTCCGACGACGAGCGATGATCTTCTTCTAAGGGCATCGTCCCCTCGGGAGGACCGAGAAGCGGCATACTAAGTCTCAATAAGGAATTATGTACCAGATCGAAAGGTCCGAGGAGCTGCACCCGCACGGGCCGAGCTCACAACAATGAAACAATGTATGTTTTACCAAGTAATAAAGAATATATTTCGGAATCTCATACTCCATAAAGGGGGATTTCAACAGGCTCACGGCGGAGGCCTCTCTACCAAACGCGTCCCGAGATACTCAGAGACTTAGCGTCAAGAATTCTACACCCGCACGACCCTAGGGTCGAAACTCCGAGCTCATAAAGCCCCTACAAGGAAACTCCGAGCGCACAAAAAGTGGTCTTCAAGCTTAAAAAAATTCGATGACTCGGAGACTGTCATTCATCGCCATGCGCTGGAAAACTCAAAACTGTAAGACCTCTAGTGGGCAGACTCGACGTAACCATATCTATTCTACATTACAACAAAAATTATAAGACCTCAACAGGCATGGCAAACTGTAAGACCTCAACAGGCATGACAAACTGTAAGACCTCAATAGGCATGAAAATCCTGAAGTTCAGGCTATACGTGGCATTTGTAAGAGTCCCGAAAGGGCATACCCTCGGTGTAGAAGCTTGAACTATCACTCGAGATCAGAAATGGCTCCGGCGAAACATATATGACTATGCTCAAAACAACTGATACAACCAAACTATCACAACTCGGGGACGCCCGACCATCGCTAAACAAAAATCGCAGGCCACTACTTCGAATATACTTCAGAAAGAACCGGTTAAAATAGGCTTCCCTCAACAGGAAAAAACGAGCTTCGACTATGTCAGCTCCGAATCACAAGGCTTCGATCTACTCAACCTACGAGCTATGAACCTTCCCAGGTGCTCAAATCATCGCTGATAACGACTTGAAATTGAGGTTCTTCCAGAACCAACGACGGGTGAGGCAAAAATATTTCAAAAGACCTTAATGAGTGGAAAACAAAGCCTACAAAGAGCCCATAGGAAAATAACATAAGAGCCATTGTCGCCAGATAAACAACCCTCTGGGCCGCATACTAAAAGGTCTCTACGACCAAACATCGTAAGAGCCATTGTCGCCAGCTTGAAAATTTACAACTTGAGGATTAAAATGAGCTCGAATCGTAACTTGATTCAAAGTACGGATCCAAAATAGTTAACTATGCAAGTCTCTAGGCCACATATTAAAAGGCCTCAACGGCCCAAAGAGCATAAGAGGCACTATCGTCGGTCTAAAAATCAAAAGCACTTAGGGGCCAAATAAAGCTCGAGTCGCAACGTGACTCGGAGACTGGACCCGAAATAGTTAAACTACCATATGCCTAAGGGCACGACGTAAACGCCACTATCGCCAGCCGAGTGAGCCTCCGGGCCACCCACCTATAAGATCACTTTGACCCGAAGCACAAAAAGCCATCATCGTCTACCCATGCAGGCAGGAAAGAACTTGAGGGCCAACTGAAGCTCGAATCGTAATGCGACTCGGAGACTGGACCCGAAATAGTTAAGCTATAATATGCCTAAGGGCACGACGTAAATGCCACTATCGCCAGCCAAGTGAGCCTCCGGTACACCCACCTGTAAGGTCACTTCGACCTGAAGCACAAAAGGCCATCATTGTCCGCCCATGCAGGCAGGAAAGAACTTGAGGGACAATTGAAGCTCGAATCACAATGCAACTCGGAGACTCGACCCAAAATAGTCGAAACGGCAAATGCCCAAGGGTAAGAAATAAGAACAGTTACTACCTGCCCGCACAGGCATAGAAGATTTAAAGGCAGGCAAGCTCGAGTCAAGGCCTGATTCGGAGACTGATCCTAAACAGCTGGGCAAAACACGAAGACCTCGATGCATACTCTCGTCAAAGATCGAACTTAAAAGCTTCCAGGCCTGCCCGATAAGTTCCGAACCTACGAGGACCCAGCCGAACTCCGAAACTAGCCCGCCTGGTCAAAAGCAACACAGAAAGAGATGCAGAAGAAATAAAGCTTCAAGTCTCCTCTTATCTTACATACGTAAAAAAGGTGCACTCTCCATCTACAAACTTGCTCTACAAATAACAAATACAAAGCAGGAAAATGGTGAAATCTATACTGCGCTACAAAGGGCTACAGCTTGCCGAATTCGCTCTTCACGTTGTCAGTAAGAAGTGACCACGCGTGACGCTCGTCCGCCCTTGCTCGAGCCAATTCCTCCGAGAGAACGAAGCCCCTTGCACCGATCTCCTCGAGTATCTCTCTTCGGGATCTGCAATGAACGTATTCCTCGATCCTCTTCTCCCGGTCAAGGGCTCGCTTCAGCTCGGCTTGAGCATCAGCAGAGTCCTTCATATGAATTTCCATCTCCTGATTAACCTTGGTCTGGCTTAGTGCCGCTTCAGCCCGGGCGTCAATTATCTCAGCCCTGATGTTCGAGAGATTAGATTCAAGTTTCCCGATCATATCCACCTAAAATTTGGTATTGTCACGAGCGAAACGGAGTTGCGCTTTAAAGGTAGGGACCTTGGCCGAGGCACTTATCTCCTCTAAAGCTTGAGCTTGCATTTGAGCCCTTAGCTCACCATAAGCAGTTCTGATGCGGTCGATGTCGTCCTTGAGGTACTCCAAGGCCTCCGTCTTCATCTCCAGCTAATACAACAAAAAAGGGGGTTAACTTGAAGGACCAAAAGGAGCAAAGCACGAGCTGCAAAAAGTTACCTGCTCCATCAAATAGCTCTCATAATTCGAGCTCTGGTATGCCTCACATCGTCAATGCAGCAGCTTAACCTCCTTCTCCTTGCTAAGGAGTCTAAGGGACTTGACCTTGTCCAGAATTTTCTGAAGCTTGGCCCCTTGACGAAGTAGCTCAGACATAATCCTATTACAAGCCTGCACAAGGAAAACACAATAGAGGGAGGAGGACGCGGAATACAGGAAAATTGCGCCTAAACTCACCACAAAGTGAAGCCGACGGACTTCCTCAAAGTCAGAACACAATCCTATTGATCCTGCCTCTTCGGCCCCATAAGAACCGACCTCAGGCAAAGCATATTCACTCAGAGGAACCGCCGCCCGAGAATTAGATACTCTAAGAACAACGGACTCAGACAATGCCCTCCCCTTGAAGACACGGGCCCATTCATCGCCATTGAAAGCTCCTCCACACTGTGGGTTCCAATCCTGTTTATCACTATCATCCCTCGGCTCGGAGGCCGACGCCTCTTTCTCCCCTTCGGAAGAGCACTGCATCATCTCAAAGAACTGCCCGATACCTGCAAACGGCAAAGCCAGTACAAAAATAAGGAGGGAAATGTTACCTCAAAAATATGAAGGCCAAGACAAAGGCAACGTGCACGCATACCTTGGTATTTCACTCCCTGTCTGGCACGGAATACAGCTCGCCACCGATGCTCATCGCAGGTCGAATTGGTCACCAGCCTCCGAACCTAGCCAGGTAGGTCAAGGACTTTGCCCGACGTCCATGAAGTTGCTGCAGCAAGGGAGAAAACACTATTTTTCAACTGATTTTTGCTATAGGCAAAATCTAAAAAAGCACCAGACGCTCCGCTCACGTGCATAATTCCACCCTTTAGGAAATGGAAAAAGCTCCACAGGGATAATATCAATCGTTCGGACCCGGATAAACCAACTGGCTCACTCTCGATCCCCGTCCTCTTTGTCATCAACTACAAAGGGCGTGGACGAATGGCAACTTAGGCTTAGCAGGCCCTGGTGATGAAAGGGCCAGTATAGCCTGACAAGGTGGTTAAGCGTGAATTCAAGCCTAGCCTACTCTGCAAATAACCTCATCATCAACACCACTCGCCAAAATGACAGATGTATCTGCGCCAAAGTAACCCGATACTTCAAGCAAAAGTCAAGCACGACCCTATCAAGGGGACCAAATGCGAAAGGATATAGGTATAAGCTCAAGAATCCATCAGTAGAGTCCGTAATACTCTCATCCGTGGAAAGAACCTGCAGGTCTATCCCCTTGATCCATCCACACTACCTTCTCACCATCTCCAGATGTTCCCCTTTTATCAAAGACACCGTCTTCAGAGCAAACTCCCACGGTTCCTGAGCGCCGAGAGCAGCACTCCCCACTCCCTGCTGGGCCAGCCACGAAGTGGTTGCCATTATTATGGTGAAACTAACAGATCAGAGCAAGGGCGTGCGCCAACACTTTTTGTGCCGGCAGAAATGAAGAACCCTATGCCAAAGCAGAAGGGCAGCTATCTAAAAATAGTGAGGTCTCGCGAAGAAGCAGAAGTTGCCATACATATATGTGAGGAGCAGCGACGACTCGCCTACCCAGTGTGAGCCCCTAACAGCCTTGATACAGATCAATGGGGTAATACCCAATCCCGAATGCATCCTTCGATAAGAAGCCAAGACTTGAGAAATCGTCCATATTATCTCCAATCTTGAGACAACATTCTACCTCGAGGATCCCCACCAAAAAGAAGTCGGACCTCGGGATGTTCTCAATGCCATCACTCGACGCAAGGCAGTACCTGGTCTCATGGTTCCCTTTTTCTAAAAACAGGAATAAGCATAGGAAGCTCCGATCACGAAATCTGCACTAAGGTCCGAGGCAGCGCCTGGGTACAGGCAACTCCTCAGTAGAAGTCTATCCTATACATTTTAAAAAAACGGCTATCTGCATCAAAATCAAAAGAGACCCTCAGGTACCCAAATCTGACCTTCATTCAGGATAACATCCTCGAAGGCCCCAAAATTCGGCATATTATCTCCATACAGCTCGGAGGGCCCCGACAACTCGATATTATCTAATCAATTTAGGATTGGTCCGAGGTACAACAATGGGTTAGGAAGAGAGCCATGTCGATTGGCAGATGATCAGAAAGAACGCTCGCTTCAAATCAGATATCAGTGATCAACAATAAAAGAAGACATTTGAAAGGCCTTGAATGGCATGGGAACATACAGAAATAAGGCAAAGATCAAAAGCAACAGTCAATATAGTATATTCATATTCATAATAATTCATGTACAAATAGCCCTCGAGGGGTCCTTACATACAATTAAAAAAGCTTACAGAGATCTACACCTAAAGAGAAGGAACAAAAGGATGTACATGTGATGAAACCCGAGGGCCCGGTCCACCCTCGAAGATCCATCTCTGGTATCAGCATCCTCGAGCGCCGCCCCCTCGAGCATGCATCCTCAAGGGCGATTCCTTCGACCGCCACCTCATCTAGGTTCTCAGATCAATCCCTCAAGGGATTCCCATCGGAGGAGATGAAGAAGAGGAAAAGTAGGGGACGCAGAGGAGGCAGAGAAAAGAGACATGGCCCCCCAAAGCCAAAGGTTGAAGATTCGGCGGGCCCCAGCCTCAACGGCCGGTAGTGCCACTTTATCCCTTGGGAAAGAAAAAACCCAGGGGATGAAGTACCATACCAGGCTTGGGTAGGAGAGTGAGCAGTGGTGCATAGTCTGAATGACTGTCTACATAAAGTGGGAAACCGATTCCCCGTCCATCATCATCTCGGGCCAATAGCAGCAGCAAAGACAAGCATGTCAATGACCACAGCAGTAACTGGACAACATGATTATGCTCGACAAATGAAGCCCCGACATAGGGCCGCAACGTGATCTAAGGAAGCTCCGCCAAGCGGGCTTGAGGCCATGAGCCCCAAATATGATGTTCAAGGATAGAAGAAGACGATAAGAAGGAATGGCCAAATAAGCCAACAAAAGCACTGGGATAGGAAAAACAATGCCAAAGTACCCCGATTTATAGGGGGTTACGATACAGTCATCGAGGCTTTGAAAGATTGACCACCGGATGCAGTTAATGCATCCTTGGAAAACTGAATCGACGATGGTACCTTTACCTTCGAGAGCAGGGATCGGGAGTGCGTTGAATGAAGTAAAACATACACAAGCCCGTGGATGCCCCGATTACCTCAAAGCTAGCGTCAAGAGTCGCATCACTGGTATGACGTCGCCTTAAAGAGCTCGAGAAGTCAAGTGCCAAAATCTTTTCCCATCACTTCGCTCTGGGAAACATGAAGACTATCTGCATGTGGAGAATCAGAAGACTTGATTTCTCACTCTCAAGTCACTTTGCAAGAATGGCTCGAGACCCCGAGGATAAGATGCCACGGCCGAGTTCCCGACCTCGGGGATCATCGAGGCCCAACTCAGAGAAGACGAATATCAAAGCCACGATAGAGGGGGAAGTTCCCAAGGCACAGAGCTCAGTATGACAGGGCCGATCTATCTAGAGCCCATGCTGAGGCATCGCGCCAAGCCATCCCATCTCCATACTTTGTAATTAATACCCATGTACTTGTAGCCGAGTTCCCCTCCAATATAAAGGGGACTCACACTACCTTGTAAGGGGCTGATGTTGCTCCATTTTCTCCATGAGTGCAATAAATCTCTCTCTCTCTCTCTCTCTCTCTCTCTCTCTCTCTCTCTCTCTTTTCTTTCTAACTTGCTTGTTCTCACTGGCCCGAGGCCACCTTTATATCCATCATTCTCTTACTGGTTCTTCATTATATAGCTCAGTATTGATCGTAAAGATCCTTTTTTAATTATATCCTCAGTTGTTATCCCATTCCTGATTATCCCTGATAGCTCAAACTCCACCCTGACGTCGACCCCGAGGTCTGCCATCGACCGGACCTATACCCAGGTAGTAGGCCCTTTGGTTCGACTAGAATCTAGTTTTAACTTGCATCTCATCATTAAACTCCATATTATTAGCATCTACTGCTCTAACAACTAGCTCGAGAATAGATCACATATTTTTAGAATCTCATTTACAAATTTAATTGTAGTTACCATTTCCACCGTAAACAACAATACTTCAAAATTAATCATTTTCCACAAGGTTTTATAATTAACATGACCCAAACGTATATGCTATAATTCATTTGACTCAAGTAAGTAAGACGAAGCTAAAATTTTATTTTTATTTTCAACAACCATTGCATTCAGCTTGAAAAGGACCTCAGTGAGGTAACTTTTTCCTACAAATATTTCGTTCTTACTTATTACAACCTTATCGGAAACAAAAACACACTTAAAATCATTCTTAATGAGAAATACAGCAGAGACTAACTTCTTCCTAATCTCGAAAACATGAAGGACATTGTTAAGAGTCACCACCTTGCCATAAGTCATCTTCAGAAAGATCTTCCCATATCATTCAATCTTGGTGGTTGCAGCATTTCCCATAGAAAAAGTCTCTTCGGGTCCAACATGAGCAGATGTTGCAAAGGCTTCCCTAATAGCAGAAACATGGCGAGTGGCTCCAGAATCAATCTACTACTCCTTAGGATTTCCCACCAGGTTGCATTCAGAAAGCATAGCACACAAGCCATCAACATCTTCATTCTTTTCAACCATGTTTGCTTGACCCTTCTTTTTGTCTTTCATTGGAGCATGGCACTTCGTATATTTGTGCGCAGCTTTCCCATAGTTGTAGCAATTTCCGCTGAACCTCTTCTTGCTTGAGTTGCTTTTCGGTACAGAAGCCTGCTTCCTCTTTCTCCTATTTTGAGAAGTATCCTCAACAATGTTTGCTCCCATTATTGTTGAGTTTCCACGGCCTCTCTTTTCAGCAGCTTTGTTGTCCTCTTTGATTCTCAGCCGAACAATGAGATCTTCAAGGGACATCTCCTTGCATTTGTGTTTCAAGTAGTTTTTGAAGTCCTTACACAAAGGAGGAAACTTCTCAATCCTCGCTGATACTTGGAATGCTTCATTGATGACAAGACCTTCAATGAAAATTCTATTAGTAAAAATATTAAGATTACTACTTTGAACATCAGTACTAATTTGATTTATACCTTCAGCAAGGAGATCGTGAATAATCACTTGCAATTTCTGGACTTGAGTAATAATAGACTTGCTATCTACCATTTTGTAGTCCAAAAATTTGGCTGCAACGAATTTCTTCAACCTGACATCTTCAGGTTTTTATTTCTTTTCAAGCGCAGTACACAATTCTTTTGACATCTCCATGCAACTGTAATTATTATACAAATCATCCCCTAGTCCACTAAGAACGTAATTCTTGCATAGAAAATCAGAATGCTTCCACGCCTCAATCACGAGAAAGCGTTCATTCTCTGGAGTTTCATCGGGACAAACAGGAACATCTTCCTTGATGAACTTCTACAGACTTAAAGTAGTCAAGTAGAAGAACATCTTCTTCTTCCACCGCTTGAAATCTAACCGTGAAAATTTTTCATGTTTCTCCGCCGGTGCCGACGTCTGTGTTCGGCTTGTTGATGCAATGACAGTCACCGTTGGAACAGCCTGGTTCCCGTTATCATTAGTCATTTATGTAAAAGAATGACACAAGCAAGCGTTAAAATCACCTAAATTTTAATATCCAATAGATTAAAAAACCACAAACATTTAAAATCAAAAACAATAAATATAACACAAATACAGAATACAAATTAAATTCCTTAAGCTTGTTAGTAAACTGTATTTGTAAACTAATTCTAGACAACAACAACAACAACAACAACAACCCAGTATAATCCCACATAGTGGGGTCTGGGGAGGGTAGTGTGTACGCAGACCTTACCCCTACCCTGAGGTAGAGAGGCTGTTTCCAAATAGACCCCCGACATCCTTCCTTCCAAGAACTTCCCACCTTGCTCTTGGAGAGACTCGAACTCACAACCTCTTGGTTGGAATTAATCTTGTAAACTAATTCTAGAAAAGATAGAATAACATAAACAAAAATATAAACGATACAAAAATTAATCCGAGCCCACTAAATTCACAGTATTTTCTTAAGGAGGAGACACTTACTGTTTTAGCGAACACAAAGTTCAGTAGCAAATCACACTTACTGTTTCTTTCTTTGAAGTTAAAACAATGTAGAAGGAGGAGAAACTCAAAAAATCGTATGAAAATTCTGAGAGAGTGGAGTTGTATTTATACCCAATGTTGGGTTAAAATCTGAAGAGGTGCAACTCTTCAAAATGGCTGTTTATGCAAAACGGCCATAACATAAATGCCATAACATAAATGGCTATTTACCCAACAATTAAGAGGAAAAACTGAAGAGGGTAGTTAATTTTCTGTTACAAAAACAGAAAACGGAAAATTGGAAATGGCTGGATTTTAATATTAATATTCTTAGATTTTATATAATATTTTATTATTAAAACAAATATTTAATAATTAGAAGTGTAGTGAGCAGAGGAGTGCGGATCCAGGATTTTGCCACTCTTTATATAAACCGTATCCACATCTAGCCACAAAGACCGAATAGAAAGGGTAGATTTT
The DNA here is from genome assembly GCF_000393655.2 of Nicotiana sylvestris. Lineage (NCBI taxonomy): Eukaryota > Viridiplantae > Streptophyta > Magnoliopsida > Solanales > Solanaceae > Nicotiana > Nicotiana sylvestris. The sequence goes on from NC_091066.1 coordinate 65,817,662, forward strand.
GCTAAAGTTTTTGTTACTCCGATTAGATTGATTAAGCTTTTTATTCACATACATAAATAAATAAGCTCGATTTTGTCCAGTTACTTTTTTTTCAAGCTTAAATTTAAATTAATTATTAAAGAAAATTGCACAAAAATAAATAAATAAATAAATAAATCAAAGATTACCTCCAATTATAAAATTTTCTTAAAGAATAGCTTAATTATTATGAATTATTTGTTTAACTAGATTAATTTACCTTCCATATTCTAGAGTTTTTTGTATCTTAATTCCCAAGTTTGTATAGAAATTTTTTGCAAAGCAAAAACTTCAAATTTTTAATGTATGAGAATCAACACAAAAATGTCTACAACTCAAGCCATTTAATTTTTGTTAAAATTCAATAGAAGAGAGTGATATTGCTCAATTATTCTCCAATATATTCAAAATAATGTCGTGTCATCAAAAAGAAGAGATACTATATATGAACTAATATTAATTCAAATGATTTATTGAAAGAAATTGCTTCTGAAGTAAGCATACTGGTAGAGGAAAAAAGGAAGGTTAAACATTAGTCAAAGACATTGAAAACACATCAAGTAATTTTTATAGAGAATTACCCTTAGTTGAGTGATCTTGTGAGTAATTAACTTTTAAAATAATTTTACTCTTGGATTTATGTATGTCCTTTGTCATCATTCGTTTTGAAATTAAATTCTATGTTCCAAGACCTTAAAAATATCTTTTTATCTTACCTCGATTTGCCTGCACAGTCTGGACGCATTTCCAAAAAGCTTTTATGTGAAATCTAAGTAAAATAAGAAAATTGTCCTTTAAAATTAATTAAAGTTGACTTTAATCAACATTCTTGGTAAATGGACCCGGAACTGTGATTTGACAGTCTCATAGGGTCCATAGTAAAATATGGGACTTGGGAGTATGCTCGGAATCGAATTCCGAGGTCCCAAGCCGAAGAAAAGAATATTTTAAAGAAAATTATTTATTGGAAAATATAAAGGCTTTTAAAAGTGAATTGATGTAATGTTTTGATGGTATCGGGCCCGTATCTTGATTCCGGAGCTCGGTACAAGTTTAAAATAATAATTTGGTTGAATTTGTGGAATTTGGTAAGAATCGGAGTTCGTTTGGTATTAAACGGACCTATAGTTGAGAAAATAGAAATTTCAATGTTCTTGAGTGATTTCATGAATTTGAGCTTTAATTCATAGTTGTTGATGTTATTTTTATGATTTGATCACACGAGCAAGTCCGTACGATGTCTTTTTGACTTGCGTCATGTTTGGTTTGGAGCCCCGAGGTCTCAGGTGAGTTTTGTCTAGGCCACTGAGTGCATTTATACTTAGGAAATTTCAGCTGGTATCTGGTATTTTTGCCCAGGCCTCTAATTTTGCAATTGCGAGATCAGGCTTCGCAAATGTGAAGCTCTCAGGCTTGGGAAATGCGACCCAAGCGTCGCAAATGCGAACCAAGCCTGTGCAAGCCCTCTTCACAAAATGCGAGCTTTGGGTGGGAATTGCGAAGCCTACCCATCGCAAATGCGATGCTTTCCTTCACAATTGCGTAGGTGGTAGGATTTATCAGGGGTCACAAATGCGACAGTTTCTTCGCATATGAGAAGACAACATATTTTCAAAGGGTTCGCAATTGCGACATCTGCACCTGTGTAAGTTATAACTTAGACGGATTTCTCTTCATTTTTCCAACTATTCAAACCCTAAAACAGCTTTGGGCGATTTTTCAAGGGCACAAACTCTTCCAAATCATTAGTAAGTCATTTCTAACTCATTTCATTCAATCTAATCCATCTCCCAAATCAAGGGTTTTTCATAGGAAATTGGGTGATTTTGGGTAGAACTTAGGATTTTCAAATTTTGGCGACCTGGACCTCAATTTGAGGTCCGATTTCAAAATAGATTATATATTTGAGTTTGTGGGTTAATGGGTGATCGGGTTTTGGTTCGAACCTCGTTTTTGACCAAGCGGGCCTGGGGTTGATTTTTGACTTTTTGGGGAAATTATTAGAAAACCTATTTTCATGCATTAGAATTGGTTTATTTAGAATTTATTAATGTTATTAAGTAAAATGTGGCTAGATACAAGCGGATTGGTGATGGAATCAACAGGTAAAGTGGCAGTTGAGGCTTGATTATGTTTGTGGCATTGAGTTAAGTGTTTGGTCTAACTTTAGCTTAAGGGAATAGGAGTTGTGGTCTTATTTGCTATGTGTTAATTGTTGAGTACGACGTATAAGTGTGGTGATGAGTATCAATATGTTTGTATCGAGCATGCCCGTGAGTCTTATACTGTGATTGTTGTGACTCCGTTATGTATTGTCCATGCTTAATATGATGATTATCAATATTGAACAAAGATTATGGAAGTATTCTTGGTAATAAACATTGTAGAGCATTGGCTCATGTTGAGATTTATGTTGTGAAGCGATTGTGGAAATGAGGAGAGGTTTATGATATTGTTTCCCTTGCCGGGATGTTATTGCTTACGATATTGTTTCCCTTGCTGGGATATTATTGTTATACTATTATTCCCTTTTCAAGATTCTATTGTGATTTTATTGATTCCCTTGCCCGAATTGATTGTGATTGTTGTTTGGGTAAGGAAGAGTGGAAAGCACGAAGGGTGATGCCGTGCGTGATATTTGTGAGTGTTAATGCACAAAGGGTGATTCCATGTAGATATTGTGAATGTAAAAGCACGAAGGGTGATACCATAGTACCAATCTTCTCAATCACCTTATTCAGCTCCTTTAACCCATCATTGGTGAAATGGGCTAATAGTTGGTAAGTCCCTTTTTCCAAAAGCACATGGGAATAACGATTTTTCCGTTCCTTGGCTTACTATTTCAAGTATTCTATGGTTCTTTCATAAAACGAGAAACATTCTTCGATCCAGATTAAGATCATGTTCACCTATGCAGAAACAATTTAAACTTACATATAATTTAAAGAAAGAAGGAAAAAAAAAGATAGAAGACCGAGAACATTACCCGAAGGGTGCAATGAAGCACATCATTTGCCAATTGTTCTAGATTGAGCAGAAAACTCCTCCCTCTCCAAGGGCCCTATCAATCCTTCCAGCCACGCCGACCCCTCGCCCAAGTGGTCCAGAAGATTAACCTCCACCAGCACATTGATCAAGATCGAACGGGTGCTAGTCCTTGTTGAAGAGGACGTGAAGTAGCATGATGCAATGGGTGTGGGCGAATGGGTTTTTCAATATGCTTGTCCATGGTAATCCTTTTTCCCTAATCCAAGTGGGGGATTTTGATTCTCCTTGGTTCTGAACCTGGGGACTCCAAACCCTGGTCCTTCATGACTCCTCTTGATGGCTTTGAACCAAGGGACTCCAAGTCCTCATCCTCTAACACAATAGATGTGATATCTCAGGGACCGTCGATTTAAGGGTAAGTCTAGGGAATACCTTGGACACCATTAGGCCCTAAAAAAAATTATACCTTGTTCTTTTTTGTGAAAGTCCCGTCGAAGGGGAAACTAGTGAATCTGCTATTACTTACAAAGCACGAAGAGTGATACCATGCCATGATATGAGTGATAATGCATGAAGGATAATATCGTGCCATGATTATGTGAGGTAAAATCACGAAGGGTGTGACGACCGGGCCAGTCGTCTCATGAGTTACCACTTTGTTTCCCCTATTTCTACTTCTTATTGCTTTGTCTATCGGTTCTAGGTGTGATTGGGTTGGTTGGCTCGGGTTCGGAAAGAATTTGGTAAGGTTTGAGAGACTTAGTCTCTTTTGAGGAAGCTTAAGTTGGAAAAGTCAAATGGATGTTGTCTTATTTGTTAGAGGGCTCAGATGTGAGCTCTGAGGGTTCAGATAGCTTCGAGAGGTGATTTGAGACTTAGGAGCCTGATCGACATGTGTTTTGGAGGTCCGGAGTAGGTTTAGGCTTGAATCAGCGAAGTTGGAATTTTGGCATTTTTTGGTTGATAGGTGAGATTTTGATATAGGGGTCGGAATGAAATTCCGGGAGTTACAGTAATTCCGTGGTGTCATTTGGGATGTGTGTGCAAAGTTTCAGGTCATTTAGACATGGTATGCTATACCTTTTGATCAAAAGCGTAACTCGAAAGATTTTGGAAGCTTAGGCTTGAATCCGATGTGTTTTGGGTGATTCGATGTTGTTTGAGGTGTTTTGAAGATTGGTACAAGTTTAAATGGTGGTATGTGACTTGTTTGTGTTTTTGGTTGAGGTCTCGGAAGCCTCGGGGTTATTTCGGATGGTTGGTGGAAGATTGGAGTTGGATTGTGACAACTGAAGTTTTCCCATTGCTGTCATAACCGCACCTACGGCTATGGGACCGCAGGTGCGGTATCGCAAAAGCGTGTTTGGAGCCGCAGATGCAGCCAAAGGCTGTGTAGAGTGGAACCGAAGATGTTGTATGTGGAATGCACCTGCGCAACCGCAGATGCGGAGATAAGGTTGCTGGTGCGGGAGGTCGCTTAAGTGAAAACCACAGAAGCGGTTCGTGGACCCCAAAAGCGGAACCGTAGAAGCAGTTAAAGGGTCGCATGTGCGGAATCCCTGGACCAGAAGGTATAAAATGTTTCCTTCGCAAATTTTTGGCTAAGTCCTACATTTTTGAAGACGGGAAGCGAGCTAGGGCAGTGAATTCAAGGGTAAAATCGAAGACAATTAATTGGGTAAGTTCCCTAAGCTTCATTACTTGAGTTTATGATCATATTTTCATTGGTTAATCATGGTATTCGTGAGATTAAGGGTTAAAATTGGGGAAACTAGGGCTTGGTATTGGAGACCTAGACTTGAGGATTTGAGGGGTCATTTATGGTCGGATTTTGGGACTTTTGATATGTATGAGCTCGTGGAGAGGTAAGGATGTGACCACGTGATTTTTTCCCTATATATGATTATTCCCAAAATCCCAAACAAAATAATTTTTCTTTATTTTTACAATTTTTGTTCATTTCGGTGTCATTTTCTGATAGTTGTTGCATTTTATTTGCGCATGTTTAATTTTTATAAAATACAAAAATATGCATTTTCGCATTTAGGTTTTAGTTTTATATTCTAGTATCAATTAAGGGTTAATTTGTTTAGAACAAATCATGAAAAATCACAAAATTAGTTCACTTTCGCATTTTAATTGTGAATTTGTCATGAAATAGTTTTTAAACAATTTTAGGAATTAATTAGTCTTTGTTTTGAAATAATTAGGATTTCATGTTAGTTTTACATCTTTATAAAATTAGGAAAAATTATAAAAAAATTTAAAAATGAGAAAAAGGAAAAAAAGAGAAAAGAAAATAAGAGTAGAATAGGTGGTCTTAAAAAGGACCCAAAATTTGAGCCAAAAAAAATCCCAACCCCAGCCCAAACCTACATCATCTGCCTACCCGCCCAATCACACAGAAACCCAGCCCAAGTACCAGCAACCCGGTCCGCTCCCTCTTCTAATCGAAACGATGTCATTTCGTGGTCTTCGAATCAGGACCGCTGGATCACATCAATCCAACGGTCCGGAACTAACGAGGTTTCTAATTTAAAATGGTCGGAGAGCCCACCCCAGTCCCTCGTCTTCCTCACCCCACCTATCCTCTCAAACCCTAATCCGCGCCGCCCCTAAATCCCTCGCCGGCGGTGAACACCACTTACACCGTTCAAACCTAGATTAACACCATAGATCCCCCATGAATCCCTCTTTCCACTCCCGTTATTAGTTTTCCTCGAATGTTGCCGGAGCTCGTCGAATCTTCGATTGAAGTTTCCGGTCAGATCGCAGGTTTATCCTAACCAGCCCAAAATCACAGCACACAATCCCCGGTCTTCCCTCAACCCAAATCCATTATTAGTTTCCTTCAAATCTCTGTGAAGCGGCTCAAATTTCAGATCTAAGAATTTCTGGCCAAAACCCTAAACCAAAATCTTTATGATTTCGAACCGTAATATCCTTAACCATGTGTTATCTTGTAAGAACACATGGTTAGGGATGTTGCGTGTCAAAAATCTGAAAGGATTCAGACGTCAGTGACTGGCCGGAGTTTCTCGTGCTTCCGTAAGTGTTCCTGTTTCCTTTTACTTGCATGGTTGAAGTTTTAGTTACAGTCTTGGTTTCATTAAGTGTTTTGTTAATTTTACGATTTATTTTTGTGTATTAGTATAGTTCTGTCAATTTCTGTTAGTTCTGAGTTTGATGTTTGAATGGTCAATTGTGAGCTTATTGGTTAAGAATTAGTTTAATTTCATTTAATATTGATCAGTAGCTTAAGCTTTGCTTTGATTGATCCTGGTTTCTGGTTTTTCCTAGTTTGATTGAGTTGGTGTGATTGAACATTTGGGATTGGCTAGTTCGATTATTTAATTTCTGAGTTCTAATTAATCAGTCCTAGTTAGTTTTTGATTAATTTAGGGGATTGGTTATAGCTGTTGAGAATGTGGGTAGAATCAGTAACTTTGAGAAGCTTTCAGGGGTAGTTTGGGCATGGAAAAGGGTAATTCTGATAGGAATAGTAATTTCAAAGTAATGAAAGGGCAGTATAGGTATTGCATGGGTAGAAGAATACCCTAGGGCCTTCTAGAATAGGATTTTAGTGCACATTTCAGCACAATAGAGGTGCTTACTTGAGTAACAAGTTAGAAACAAGAGGACTAAACTAAAAATAGGGGAGGGACTAAAAAGAAAATCCAAAATCTGATTAACCCTCTTGTATCACCTATAAAAAGGGCATCAAGTGCCTTGAGGAAGGGGACTTGAGCTTTCATCCCAAAAAAATCCCCACCAAAAGCTCTCCTCCTTGCTTTCAATTTCAGATAGCATTTCAATTCCAGTACTCAAAAAATAAAACACCAAAAAAATGAAGAAATCAAAAACAGTTTTACTGTTTCATTACTAGTGTCAGTGATTCTCAGTCCTTCCTTGGGCATTCTTCATTCCAGATCAAGGTTTTATTTTCTAAAAAGTGTTCAAAAGTGATTAACAACTGATTTAGGTGAATTTGGGGCCTATTAGTTTGGACTTCAGTGGAGATTTGGGTCCAGCAGGATTTGAGAGCATCTAGGCTCAACTGTGAAGGCTAAGAGTGTATTCCGAGTGTGTGTTGGACTGATCTGTTGAGTTTTCTTATATTTCTGATTTATCAAAAGCAGTTCCTGGCCTGTTCTGTGATGGTATATTGTTGAATTTGTTGCTGTTGCTGTTCAAAGTAGCTGACTTCTCTCCTACTCATATTTTCCCCTATCCAGGTACACAATTGTACCCCTGATGATTGTGAGCTCAAGTGGGCAGAAATGAATTATGAGAAGAATGAATTTACTTGAAGAATTGAGTTCTGATTTAGCTAATTCCCAGATCTACGTTTTCAATGTTTAATTCATGGATATTGTTTAAGTTTTGCTTGCTTTTGTGCTAAATGGACTATATAAACTGTTATATTTTGGAGTCATGTGATTACTATGAAGTGAACACTAATGTTAGTTGATTACATGATAGGTTGATAGTAATGTTAGCATGAATTAATTCAGAAATAGTTAGCCTACTTTATGTTATTGAGATCGTATTTGCAGCTTGGTTTTCACCTTGATGATGTCTAAGAACTCACCGGAATATCAGTGGATAAATTAGCCTGTGTATAAAACTGGAATTCAATTGGCTAGTATCCTTCTAATTCGAGTAGATGTGTATTGTTTCCCCTTTGTTAATTATTGAACACTTAAACTAATTTAGAGGTAATTTCAGGGGGCGTTTGGTTAAGCTGAAATCAATGCCTCGCTGGGCTCAGCGATAAGTCACTTCAGGCTGTCAAACGGACGACCTTCATGAGTTTGGGCTTCTTAAGGGATTCGATCCCAGGTGCTGTTATCTGTCACCTGGGCTTCCCTTTCTCCTGCCTGACCAAATTTTGGGCCGTTTCTGAAGCCCATCAGTGGTCCAGCTCATTGTTGAGGTTGGACTACTGAATTTTATTCAGCTTACATGTAATTAAGTTTTTTTTTCTTTTTAGGGATATTTGATCAATAGAAAATTGTAGTCACTCTCAAATGGGCCTTTTAATAAGTGTTAAGACGAATCTCGCCAAACAAAATCTCAATTACATGGCTCTCACTTAATTAATTTTATTCCTTTAGAAATCGAGGCGTGCCATTTAGTTGAAATTCCATGGCCCTCGCAAAGTGCAAACTCGTAGTTGCTTTAGACGCGCTCTTAATAAAATTACTTTCTTAAACTCGGGTGCGCATTGATGCGACCCAAATCCGAATCTCGATGAAGTCGAAATGTGTTGACAATCACGGGCGCATTGACTGCGACGGGGTTCGAAACGCGCTTTCACGACATCGTAATTCTTTAAAATAAATAATAATAAAAAGCGGTTTATGAATAAAAGGCACATAAGCTAGCCGGAATTAAAATCAGATAAAATCAAATACAACAGTTAAGCGACCGTGCTAGAACCACGGAACCTGGGAATGCCTAACACCTTCTCCCGGGTTAACAAAATTCCTTACACGGATTTCTGGTTCGCGGACTGTTAATAGAGTCATAAATTTCCTCGGTTCGGGATTCAACCGGTGACTTGGGACACCATTAATCTCCCAAGTGGCGACTCTGAATAATTAATAATTAAACCCCGTTCCGATTGTCCTTTAAATGGAAAAACTCATTTACGCCCTTGCGGGTGTAGCTAAAAAGCGGGTGTGACAGCTTTGGCGACTCTACTGGGGATCGAACCCAGAATCTCTGGTTTCGCAGACCAGAATTTGAGCTTAGATAAATTGTTGTATTTCATTGCATTTGATTTTCCTACATATTTCATGCTGAATGCACTAAATGTTACCGCTTTTATATTATTTGAACTGGACACCCTTCTCTCTTCACCTCCGGGGATGTGCTTACTGGTTGAGACTCCCTATTCTGTTAGTGTCATACCTTGAAATAATAAAGAGGCCGGACAAGTTACGAAGCCGGATGGCCTTTTGGTTCCCGGTAAGTTGCCCCCTCCTTGACTCGAGTTGTCCGCTCGGGTACACAGTCTAGAACACCGACTCAGGTTTTGAACATAGAATAACGTGAATTCATGTCGGATCCCTAGTAGGAATGCTTATTTGCATCACGTTGCATTTGACGTAGGGGACTCAACACAGGGGTTAGGTCCGCCTAGGACTAGCAACCTGAAATGAAAAGACCATCCTGATGCATTCTCTTGTGCTGTGCATTTATTTGTTCCAAACTTGCATGTTGACCGGTTTCTGGATCCCAGAAATGTTGGAAAATTGAAAAAAAGAAAGAAAAAAAAAGAAAAAAGGAAGAGAGAGATAACAGTTAGGGAGCTAAAAACCCAATGCCCAAACACTGTCGAAACTCTGCAGAAATTTTGAGAAAAAGGAAAATGCTTTATTTCTAATAATCTGTTTTACTAAAAGAAAAAAAAAGGGACGAGTCTTTTATTTTTGGAAAGTGGTTGTTGAAAAAAAAAGAGAGTCTTTTATTCTTAGTTTGGAAAATAGGTTGTTTATTGTTCGTTGAAAAATTGAAAATTGTTTTAAAACATCTCGGTTAATTTGCCCGAACTATGCATGGTTTGATTCTCACAGGGCGTGAGATACGTAGGCAACCCTCATCGGGTCCAATCTGCCCTTTGCAAAAATAGTCAAAAAAAAATGTGTCAAAAATTTTATTTTTGGGTCATAAATAAATTGGGTGATGTTGTTTTGTCAAAAATAGCCAAATGTTCCCAAACGGAACGCCGTAAGGCTGACCTTGCATACATGGCCACCCTTGGTCATGTTTTCATTTTTTTGTTTTTCGACCCTCACAGCCTTAAGTTTTCGTCCGCAAGGCGTTGAAAGGCCGTATTGCAATACTGGGTATTTTTTATCTTAAATAAAAAAGAGAAGAAGTAAGAATCGTGAATAAGCTGGGTATTAGATAGTTTTTTTTGAGTTGAATAAAAGTTTTCTTTTTGCTTAAACGCTTTAATAAATGTGCACGATGAGCACGATGATAAATGAGCCCTTTTCAATAATGACCAAAATCCCTTTTGAGCTACAATTATGGTGGAATGATTTAGGCAAAGAGGGGCAAGACTAAGTGAAAAAATATTTGAAAGACCTTTCGGATTTATTAAACATTCAGCCTCAGGGGGATATAATCAGGGCATTGGTCGCCTATTGGGATTCGGTACATAATGTATTTCATTTCTCAGACTTTGAGCTCACCCCAATATTGGAAGAAATAGCGGGGTATATTGGAAGTGATCAAGCTCCATTGAGGTTCAAATACTTGATTTCTCCTAGGGCCATTACCATACACCGGTTCTTGGATTCCTTGAAAATACCCCGAACAGTTCATCATCCAGATTTTGCAAAGGGTTTCTGAATTTCCGCTTCATATATGATAGGTATGGCCACGTGGGCGGGTTCAATAATCCAGACTTTAAGTTATGTAGTAGAAGCAACCGACAAAAGTGGGAGGAGCACAGACGGGTGGCATTTATGATAGCCTTTTTGGGCCTCATAATATTCCCTAGGAAAGATGGTAATATTGATTTGAAAGTAGCGGGGGTCGTCAGTACCTTGCAAACCATGGGGAAAAGCACGTTAGCACCTATGATCGTGGTTGACATCTTCCGGGCTCTCACTGCGAGCAAATATGGGGGCAAATTTTTTGAGGGATGTAACTTGTTGTTACAAATGTGTATGACTGAGCATTTCTGCCCTCGCTCTCAGCTATTGAGTTATGGTTCGGTTGAGAAAACCTGTATAGGAGAATTTTATACAAGAATCAAAGGGGCTAGTCTACCTGAAGGAGTCACGGCTTGGACATCATTATTTCGGAACCTTAATGCCCGCCAGATACAGTGGGTGCTTGGATGGTTGCCTGTCGAAGAAGTCATATATATGCCAGCAGCCCGCCCGCATTTTTTGTTGATGGGACACAAAAGTATCCAGCCCTATGCACCATATCGGGTTCTGAGGAAACTCGGGAGATATCAAGTAGTACCGAGAGATGAAGATCTGAGTCCCAAGTGGTCGAAATTAGTCCTGACGGTTGGTTCCCCGAGGAAGAGGTTCGCCAAATTTGGAGTGAGTGTCAACATTTGATGGCGAACACTTGTGTGTCAGATAGGGTCAAAGGGGAAGTTGCCCCAGGGTATCATGATTGGTTCAGAGGTGACGTGGCATGTGGGAGACCGGCTAAAAGACCTCATCTCGAAGATTTCGCCAAGTCGTCCCAAGAGCAGTGGGACTGGTTAGCAAAGGAAGAAGGCTATCGAGTTGAGATTGGTAAACTGAAGCAGCAAGTTGGGAGTCTGAAATTCGAGAACAGTGTACAGGTTGTCACGGATCAAGGTGAAAAGAATAGACTGGCTCGAGAAAATGAAGCACTTAGGGCCCAAATCCGGCAATTGAGGATAACCATCGATAAGCAACCGAGGAGCCGATCCGATGAGCAATTGATAAAAAGATTGGAAAACGAAGTCAGGGAATGGCGGGATGAATTAGAAAAATCTGAGAATATCATGGCAGAACTTAAAGCACAGTGGGCTACAAGAATAGAGGAGCGTTTCCAGTACTTGAATCAATTGAAAAGGGACCATGAGAAAATTGTTGCCAATTTAAAGAGAAAAGTGGTTGCCCTTGAGGGTAAAGCGGTTAGGCAGGCTAAAGATTTTGAAATTGAAAGTGGACATTGTTACGACTTGTTGGCCCAAATGGAGGTAGAAGTGCAGCGATTGCAAGATCAACACCTGCAGGATTCTCGAGCTTTAAAGACGTGCAGCGAACAGATAAGACGCTTGCTCATAGAAAAGAAGCAAACAAAAGACAGGATTAGAGCCATTGCTCATGCCATTTTCAGGAGATGCCGGGTTTGTGATAACATGACCTATACTACTTTTATCTCAGCAGTAATGATCTATGTGAAGCGAACCATGAATGAATTAGAGCATCTTGAAAGGGATTTGGATCCTAGGCCCGCGGCAAGGCCGAACGACGCCCCGCGGACACCTAAGTTTGAAGCACTAGAGTATGCATAGTCCGTGTCTGTAATTTTCTACCATTTTGAGTTAGTCTTTCGTATGTCCGTTATCTTTCCAGGTCAAGTACATCTACAGTCTTAGAGTCTGTATTTACTTTTAATTTGTGTCTGTTAGTTTCATTCCAAAAAGTGTTGAGTTTGTAATAGTTTGTTTTAGTAATGAAAATTGAAAATTTCAAAAAAATTCTTATTTCCACCCTTTATTTTTGCATTTATTTTCATGAACTACGCTTGGTCTGATTTGTGCGGGGTCACGATACGTAGGCAATCTCCATAGGATTCGACCGTAATCGTAAAAAAAAAAAAGAAAGAAGGGAAAAGAAGAAAAATAAGAAAAACCAAAGAAAGAGAGAAAGAAAGAAAAGAGCGGAAAAACAAAAGAGAAATGAGCGGGAACACAAAAGAGAAATAAATAAAAGAAAGAGAAGAGCACAAGAGAGGGATGAGGTGAGGAAATTTGAAAGAAGGGTAAAAAAGAAACAAGGAACGAAGTGCCGGGATGACGCATGCAATCGAGCAAACGCATAATAGAAATGATTGACTGTATAAGTGCATTCATGCCAACGTGCGATTGTTAAATCTGTTAAAACTTAATCGCTAACAAAGTGGTTGTCTAAATGTGTGAGTTCAGGCAGGTGGTTAGTTGATTGGCAATTCTGGCAACTCACCCGTACAACACCCGGTCGAAAGATAAAGTAAAAATGACAGGGCAGGACTCGGAAATCAGCATCGTAGACCCTTCGAATGAAGTTGAGGTAACAGATGTGGGTGCTATGAAAGAAGAGATGAGGAAATTAAAAGCACAAATGGCTGAAATGCATCGGGCATGGTCTCAGGGACATCCGGCACCACTATATCCCGCTAATATGTCTTACATCCCACCCCTGGCCCAAGCTCAGGAGCCCACCACTCCCCACGCATCTTCAGCCTTCCCCTATCACGCCCAGGGCTATGGTACCACTTCATACGCTCCCCCAGCTCCACCCCCCAAACAGAACCCTCCCCCACCCATGGTTCCAATCTTTGTGGCACCTCCCCCAGCCCCATTACATAGATCGTCCAGTGAGCCGCTATTCCAAGATCACGACAACCAATATTACCCTCCCGAACCCACTTTCAAAGCGCCTGAGCCATATATCTATTCTCCCCATTTTGAAATCCCGAGAGAGGT